>NC_041382.1:604682387-604799152 GCF_002162155.2 Triticum dicoccoides | reverse complement strand
CTCGCTCACGGCCAAGCGCGGATGTCCCCACCGGCCACCGTTGCCGCAGCCACCGCCTCCCCCTCGCCCTCTCTCCGTGTCTGCGAGCTCCGCCACCTCGCCCTGAAGCTCTCCGTCGAGCCACGCGTCTCGGGAGGCCCTGGAGCACCTCCATCGCCGCCGTCTTCATCTCCGGCCACCGTGGATCCCCATCGCCGCCCCGCCGTCTTCGGTGCATCCCCGAGCTCCCCATCAAGCCCACCGAGACCGCTGTGAGCTGTTGCTCCTCCTCTCCCTCTCCGTTTGCTCGCTTGCCTGCCGTAGCCGCTGCCTCGCCGATGACCGTGACCGTCGCCGCCTGAGCTCGTCGCCGACGCAGCTCCGGTGACCAAATAGTCGCCCCAGCAAGTCCAAACCTCTCCCCGCACCACGCAGAGGCCGTAGGTGCTACGCCCGCATCGCCACGCCCACTGCAGCTTCGAACCCGAGCTCGACCGAACTCCGGCCGCCGCGGACTTGCTCGCCGTCGTTGGCTCCGGCCACCATAGGCCCGGCCTCCACCACCACTAGATGCGCGCCTGCAAGAGCTCTCCAACGAGCCCAAGAACAGCCTCGCTCGTGCCCCGTGGCCGTTTTCCGAGCCGCGCCGCCGTCTCAGGCATCGCCGGCGTCGAGTCGCCGGCGGGTTTGACCCGCTGACCGGGGTTGACCCTCCCCCTTGTGTCACTGACGCGTGGGCCACCCCCCTGACATATTTAGTTAGTATTAGATTAACACTAATTAATCTAGGTTAGTTACCTAGTTAGTCACTGACCAGTGGGCCCGGCGCCCACTAATCCTAATTAGACTAAAAAAACCCATGTTAACTAACTGAGTCACTGACGTGTGGACCCCACACGTCAGGTTTGACTTGGTCAGCGCTGTTGACTTGCTGACGCAAGCATGACGCTGTGCTGACGCAATATATCATTTTCTGGTATTAAAATAAATCAGGAAATTCTAGAAAATGTTCAAAACTTCTAAAAATCATAGAAAATAATCTATAACTCAGAATGAAATAATTTATATATGAAAAATTATCAGAAAAATTCAAGGAATCTGTTTATGGCATTTTCATGCATGTTTGAACGATGTTGTCCTCTGTTTTGGACAAAACAAATAAATGGCATTTAACTAATCATATATGGAGTTTGAATTTGAATCTTGTATTCAAACCAACTTCATTTAATTGTGTTGCTAGTTGCATTAGCTCATACAACATCACATACTAATGCCGTGTTCATGCATCATAATGTTGCATATGCTTGTGTTTGATTTCTGACACCGTTCCTTCTCGATAGGTCCTGCTCCGGAAAGTGTTCGAGAGTACCTATCAGTGGAGCACTGCCCCCCTGTTCATCTACCAGGCAAGCAAACCCCCTTGTTCATTCCGATACAATCCTACTCTCTCGCTCCTGCTCTCATTATTGCATTAGGACAACAAGGATTCAACTGCTACTTTATGCTGCGGTAGTTGAACCCATTCCTCTGCATGACCTGTCATTGCCACAATAAATAGTTAAAACCCACTAGCATGTGTAGGAGTTGATTGAGCCATGTTGTTTTCTTGCCATGCCATGCCTACTATTGCTTAGAGTTGTGTCAGGTCTGATTCATCGGGAATGAATCGGAGTGGTACGATATGTTCTGGTGCTGAGAGTTAAGCGTGTGAATACGATTTGGTAAAGGTAGCGGTGAGAGGCCATGTAGGAGTACATGGTGGGTTGTCTCACTGGAACCGTCTTTAAGCACTAAGTTCCGTGTATGTTGTCCAATGACTAGCTACTACCACACATTGGAATGCTTAAGTGCCCCTCTCGACTTATTAGCCAACTTGATCTCTGTCCAGGAGTCGCAAATAGTTTCTGGTGTTTGTAGGTAGTGTTAGTAGTCTACCAAGTGGCACCCGGCCAGGTGGGCTTGGGACAGACTAGGCACAAGTGGCACGGTGTACCAAGCGCAGATCCATCCGGCGAGGTGGGCTTGGGAACCCTGCACATATCGTTTGGGGCCGTGAGCGACACCCCGGCCGGATCTCCTTGCGGATGGAACCCAAATAGGCGATAAACCTGGACTAGAGTCTTGTGTGGTTAGTTAGGTCGTGGCCGACACCCTCGCCAGGCTTCCGCTTGAAGGTTGCCGAGGTACATGACGTGTACATGGTGATAAGTGGTGAGAGCGTGTGTGAAGAAGTACACCCCTACAGGGTTATCATGATCTATTCGAATAGTCATGTCCTCGGTTACGGACTTCTTGGATGCTTACGTGGTACATAGACAACTTAAAGTGGATACTCTAAAATGCTCAAGACCAGTGTGAGTGTTATGGATGGCCTTCTCGTCAGGAGACAAGGATGAATCCATAGTAGTGTATTGATGTGGTGGTTAGTGGACTCGTGTGCGCTGCCTCATCTCAAAGAAGTTTCTCGTTGTCGTAGAACAGGATAGCCACTGAGTCAAAGCTGGCTTGCTGCAACTAAACCCCACTTCACCTTCTTGATACAAATGCATGTATGATAGGATCTGATGTAAGTCTTGCTGAGTACCTTTGTACTCACATTTGCTTTATTTATGTTTTGCAGATGAGACATCCGTCTCACTAGTAGCACCACTTGGACTTCGACGAGTAGCTTGTACCTCAGCTACGATCTTGGTCCCTTGGGAGAGACTTGTGGATAGTCAGGCTCCTCGGCCTTTTTCTTTCGTAGTTGTCTGTACTCAGACATGTAATGCTTCCATTGCTTGTATGCTCTGAATGATGGGTCATGTGACCCCTATTTGTATTTAATGCTATGTGGCTCTTCTGAGCCTTTATCTATACGAGTTTGCGTTATGTTGTGATGTCAGGTTGTACAGCACATACTTGCATGTTATGCGTACGTGTGACGTGTACTGCTATGTGTGGGATCCGACAATCTAGTTGTTTATCCTTGGCAGCCTCTCTTATGGGGAAATGTAGTTTAGTGCTTCCTTGAGCCATAGTAGTCCTGCTAGCCCAGCACTACTGCTCAGAACACTTGACTGGATGGCATGTGTTCCACTTTGTTCCTATGTCTGTCCCTTCGGGGAAATGTCATGCGGTGACTTCCGGAGTCCTGCCTAGCCTGCTACAGCCCGGGTTCCTCGGAGTCCTGTTAGCCCAGTGCTACAGCCCGGATTCATATGTTGTTAACCGACATGCTCGATGTGATTCATGTATGCCTGTCCCCATAGGTTAGCACCGCTTTGGGTTCACGACTAGCCATGTCGGCCCGGGTTCTCTGTCATATGGATGCTAGTGATACTATCATATACATGAGCCAAAAGGCGCAAACGGTCCTGGACCATGGTAAGGCGACACCCGTGGGAATACCGTGCGTGAGGCCGCAAAGTGATATGAGGTGTTACAGGCTAGATCGGTGTGACTTAGAATCGGGGTCCCGACAGCTTTGGTATCAGAGCCTGACTGCCTGTAGGATTTCCAAGCCAACCTGGTCGAAGTTGAGTCTAGAAATTCTTTAGTTATGTAAGGGAATTGATTGTGGAAAGGAACATAAGGCTCTTTTTACTCCTTTTACCTCATGCCCTTCTGATCTGAGTCATCCTATCTTTCCTACGGGGTTAAGGAACTAGGCTTCCTCTTCTGTCTATCAGGATCACGTGTTACTACTCTGTAGTCTCTTAGGATTGGTTGGTCAGAGTCATATCCCAGTTCGAGTATTTCCGGTGTAGCCTGTTTAGTAATATTTTTGAACCTTGAGTGATGATGTTGAGGTTGGTGCTACCCCGTCTTTTGCAGAATGTCTCATTCTGAGCATTTTACTGCCGTTATGCTGCCGGAATTGTCCTAGGAGTTGAGAGATACTAAATTTCCTTGTGCTACATGTTGCATCCTATAGTTGTTGTTGACCTCGTCCTTGGTTCCGCTTCTCAGGATGTCGTCAGTTAACCAAAGTTCTGTTGCTCGTTGCCTAAACCATGGAGGTGGTAGGGATGAGGAGGATCCTCCCGACCAACCTTCATTGGCAGAGTTCATGTTAGAGATGGAGAGGAACAAGCGTGAGTCTAACCGCTTGTTGGCACGTATCGAGGAAAACACCGCACATCGGTGCAAAGAGTTTGTGTCCATTCATGACTTCATTGGCCTGAAACCACCCACCTTCCATCATTCCATTGAGCCACTCGATGCAGATGACTGGCTCCGTAGTATCACACACAAGCTGCATTCTGTGAACATAGCTGAAGGTGACAAGGTCACCTATGCTGCTTATCACCTGGAAGATCCTGCTAGTATTTGGTGGCAGAACTATGAGGTTGTGCTTCCAGCTGGCCAGATACCCACCTGGAGAGATTTCATTGAGGCTTTTCGCGAGCATCACATCCCTCAGGCTCTCATTGACCGCAAGAGAGAAGAGTTTTGTAGTTTCACCTAGAGTAAGATGGCTGTTGAAGCTTATAGTAGAGAATTTGAGAACCTTGCCTGCTATGCTACAGAAGAAGTGTCCACAGATGCCAAGAAGCAGGCTAGGTTCCGGAAGGGTCTCAACCCCAAGTTGCGTTGTGATCTCCACTTGCATCATTGCAATACATTACACGCTCTTGTGAACAAGGCCATTAATGTAGAGACAGCTCAACTCACCTACGAGGAATCTCGTAAGCACACCCGTGATTTGGTTTCTTCCTCCGGTTCTAGTTCTCAGAAGCGCCGGATTTGGGTTCCGAACTCCGCTCTTCCACCCGGTTATGCACCGAGGCCTTCTTGTGTGGCACCTCACCCAGTTCAACCATATGCTACACCCATGCCTATTGGTAGACCACTTGTCAATGTGGGTCCTTGTCCTACCTCCAAGATTTGTTACAAGTGCGGAGAGCCAGGCCACATTGCCCGTATTTGCACTCAGACCCGTGTTGCTCCACCCCAGCCCGACAAGTCTGTTGGCCGTGGTAGTAAGCCTTCACACTAGATGATCAGTGCCAAGTCAGCTCCCACTGAACTTGGACGTGTGCATCACGTCTCAGCTGAAGACGCTCATGATGATCTAGATGTCGTTCTTGGTACACTCCTTGTCAACTGTCACCCAGCTTCAGTTCTATTAGATACCGGGGCATCTCACTCCTTCATTTCCGAAAGTTATGCCCGTTTGCACGATGTCATTTTGTGATATGCCCTCCCCACTACTCATTCAAACTCCTGGATCCAAGTGGCAAACTTCTAGGATAAGTTATGGCAATGAAATACATGTTGACAGACTTGTATTTCTAGCTTCCTTGATATCTCTCAAGTCTTCAGATATTAACATCATCTTGGGTATGGACTGGATGAAAGCTTATTATGCCATGATTGACTGTTACACCAGGTCTGTTCAGCTCACACACCCCTCTGGCAAGATAGTCACTGTCTCCACCAAAATTGCAAGGCGTCAACTATATTCTCTAAATGCCAGCCCTCTTCCTGACCTTGAAGATATCCCGGTAGTCCGCGACTTTTCGGATGTCTTTCCAGAGGAACTGCCAGGTATTCCACCTGACAGAGATGTAGAGTTTGTTATAGATCTTATCCCCGGAACCGCCCCAATTTCTAGGAGACCTTACAAGATGGCACCCTTAGAGCTAGCCGAGCTTAAGAAACAACTCGATGAATCCTTGCAAAAGGGTTTCATCCATCCTAGTTCTTCTCCCTGGGCTTGCCCCGTCCTCTTCGTCAAGAAGAAGGATGGTACAGACCGAATGGTTGTAGATTATCGTCCCGTTAATTTGGTCACGATAAAGAACAAGTATCCGCTCCCCAGGATCAACGATCTGTATGATCAGCTTGCTGGATCCCCAGTCTTCTCCAAGATGGATTTGAGGTTAGGCTATCACCAAATCAAGGTCAGAAATGGGGATATTCCTAAGACGGCTTTTGTCACTCGTTATGGTCAGTACGAGTACACCATCATGTCCTTTGGTCTAACCAACGCTCCAGCTACTTTCTCTCGCTTGATGAACTCGATCTTCATGGAGTACTTAGATAAGTTCGTCGTGGTTTACCTCGATGATATCCTTATTTACTCGAAGAACGAGGAAGAGCATGCCGAACATCTTAGACTTGTGTTAGAAAAACTCAGAGAGCACCGCCTTTATGCCAAGTTCTCCAAGTGCGAATTTTGGTTGCCAGAAGTGACCTATCTCAGCCACGTAATCTCTGGTAAGGGCATTGCTGTCAATCCCGAAAGAGTTCATGCCGTTCTTGATTGGACTCCACCTGAAATGGTTAAGCAAGTTAGGAGTTTCCTTGGCCTAGCCAGTTATTGTTGCCGCTTCATTGAGAACTTCTCCAAATTGGCCAAACCTCTCACGGAACTTCTCAAGAAAGATAAAAAGTTTGAGTGGTCCCCACAGTGTGAGCACAGTTTTCAGGAACTGAAAAGACGCCTGACTTCTGCTCCCATACTTGTGCCATCGGACTTCACTAAGGACTTTGTTATCTATTGTGATGCCTCACGACAGGGACTAGGTTGCATTCTTATGCAAGATCGCCATGTGATTGCCTATGCATCTCAACAGTTGCATCCACATGAGGAGAATTATCCTACACATGATCTAGAGCTTGCAGCCGTAATCTATGCAATTAAGACATGGCGACATTACCTTCTCGGTAAACGTTGCGAGATTTACACCGACCACTAGAGTCTCAAGTATATCTTCACCCAACCAGATTTGAACCTTAGGCAAAGACGTTGGTTGGAGTTGATCTCAGATTACGACTTAGGGATTACCTACACCCCAGGCAAGGGGAATGTCATGGCTGATGCGCTAAGTCGTAAGTCCTATTGCAACAATCTCATGTTGCAACAGGGCCAGCCATTTCTCCATGAGGAATTATCTAAGCTTAACCTTCACATTGCTCCTCACGGATTCCTTTCTACCTTGGTGGCGAAACCTACCCTTGAGGATCAGATCATTACTGATCAGAAGTTTGATAGGGGTGTTATCCGCATCAAGAGAAACATTAAGAAGGGAGTTGGTGGTTGTTTCTCTATGGATGATCGAGGTGTTGTTTTCTTTGAGAATCGCTTGGTGATTCCCAAGAATCAACATCTGCGACAACTGATTCTTAAGGAGGCTCATGAGTCTCCTCTCACGATTCATCCCGGTAGTACTAAGATGTATCAGGACCTACGCCAGAGGTTCTGGTGGACTAGGATGAAGAGAGAAATTGCTCAGTTCATTGCTAACTGTGATGTTTGTCGTCGCGTTAAGGCAGAGCATCCAAGGCCTGCTGGAACCCTTTAACCTTTAGCTATTCCTGAGTGGAAATGGGATAAAGTTGGTATGGACTTCATCACCGGCTTTCCCAGGACCAAGAGAGGGAATAATGCTATATTTGTAGTCATTGATCGTCTTTCCAAAGTGGCTCACTTCCTACCTGTTCGAGAGAATATCACTGCTAGTCAGCTTGCTGACTTATACATTTCTCGAATAGTGTCACTTCATGGTGTTCCACTAGAGATCAATTCAGACCGTGGTAGTCTTTTCACCTCTCATTTTTGGGAGAGTTTCCAAACTGCCATGGGCACCCATCTTTCCTTCAGTACCGCTTTCCACCCTCAATCAAGTGGTCAGGTGGAAAGGGTCAACCAAATTCTCGAAGACATGCTTAGAGCTTGTGTTATCTCATTCGGTATGGATTGGGAGAAGTGTCTTCCCTTCGCCGAGTTTGCTTATAACAATAGCTACCAATCCAGCCTCAAGAAAGCTCCTTTTGAGGTTCTGTATGGACGAAGATGTCGAACACCTTTGAACTGGTCAGAAACCGGTGAAAGACAATTCTTTGGACCGGATATGATCCAGGAGGCAGAAGAGCAAGTTCGCATCATTCGTGAGAACTTGAAAACAGCCCAATCTCGTCAAAAGAGCCAGTATGACCATCATCATAAGGAAGTGGCTTATGAAGTTGGCGACAAGGCTTATCTTCGGGTTACTCCCTTGAAGGGTACCCATCGTTTCGGTATCAAAGGCAAGTTGGCTCCTTGTTACATTGGTCCTTTTCGCATTCTCGCTAAACGAGGAGAGGTTGCCTACCAGTTGGAACTACCCCCACATCTTTCTCGAGTACATGATGTCTTCCACGTCTCTCAACTCAAGCGTTGCTTCTCGGATCCCATCCGCGGAGTGGACCATGAAACGCTTGATCTCCAAGATAACCTCACTTATCGAGAGTACCCTGTTTGCATCCTTGATCAAGCAGAGTGTGTCACCCGACATCATAACATCAAGTTTCTCAAGGTTCAGTGGTCTCATCATTCCGAGAGAGAAGCTACTTGGGAGCGTGAAGATCGTCTTCGACTTGAGTACCCCGCTTTCTTCCCGCCGACTCCTGAATCTCGAGACGAGATTCTTCCAAGTGGGGGCAAGTTGTCACATCTCTAGTTCTGGTATGACCTAGGCTAGCTAGTCATGTGTGCATCACGTTTAAATTTCATTTAAATTTGAAATGGGGATTTGTAAAACCCTCAGAAATCATTTCTGAAATGACCCAGATAAAAATTGCTCCAAAAGGGTCCAAGAAAATGTCCATGTCTCTCTCTGAAAATATTGGGCAGAGGTAAAATTCAAACCAATATTTTTAGGAGCTCATAAATATTTATTTTGGCCATTTGGAATTAATCCAGTAATTATTTGTGTCGGATAAATATTTATATGTATATATAATATTGTCCAATAATTCTGAATTTTGGTGAGGGGCTTTGGAATAATCCTTTAGGCCCCTGCAAAAATTTTTAGAAGAAAATAACTTGATTTAGTATTTTTATTAAATCAAAACAAAGGTCAGAAAATAGAAAAGAAAACAAAATTGGAGAAAAGCTCACCTGGACTTACCTGCCTGGCGGCCCAGCTCCTCTAGCCGGCCCAGCCGACTGGCGATGCCAGTCGTCCTCCACCTCCCGCCAGGAGGACGCGCGCGCGTGGCCGCCGCGCGCGAGCACACGCCGGCCACCTCCTGCTTCCCCGCTCGCCGCTGGAGTCACCCGACGACGCCACGCACCCCCCTGAACACCGCTAACTCCCCGCAGTCCTCTCCTCTCCTCTCCCTCGCTTTCTCGTTCACGGCCGAGCGCTGCCGTCGCCACCGGCAACCGTTGCCGCAGCCACCGCCTCCCCCTCGCCCTCTCTCCGTGTCTGCGAGCTCCGCCACCTCACCCTGAAGCTCTCCGTCGAGCCACGCGCCTCGGGAGGCCCTGGAGCACCTCCATCGCCGCCGTCTTCATCTCCGCCCGCCGTGGATCCCCATCGCCGCCCCGCCGTCTTCAGTGCATCCCCGAGCTCGCCGTCAAGCCCACCGAGACCGCTGTGAGCTCCTGCTCCTCCTCTCCCTCTCCGTTTGCTCGCTTGCCTGCCGTAGCCGCTGCCTCGCCGATGACCGTGACCATCGCCGCCTGAGCTCGTCGCCGACGCAGCTCCGGTGACCAAATGGTCGCCCCAGCAAGTCCAAACCTCTCCCCGCACCACGCAGAGGCCGTAGGTGCTACGCCCGCATCGCCACGCCCACTGCAGCTTCGAACCCGAGCTCGACCGAACTCCGGCCGCCGCGGACTTGCTCGCCGTTGTTGGCTCCGGCCACCATAGGCCCGGCCTCCACCACCACTAGACGCGCGCCTGCAAGAGCTCTCCAACGAGCCCAAGAACAGCCTCGCTCATGCCTTGTGGCCATTTTCCGAGCCGCGCCGGCGTCGAGTCGCCGGCGGGTTTGACCCGCTGACCGGGGTTGACCCTCCCCCTTGTGTCACTGACGCGTGGGCCACCCCCTGACATATTTAGTTAGTATTGTATTAACACTAATTAATCTAGGTTAGTTACCTAGTTAGTCACTGACCAGTGGGCCCGGCGCCCACTAATCCTAATTAGACTAAATAAACCCCCTGTTAACTAACTGAGTCACTGATGTGTGGACCCCACACGTCAGGTTTGACTTGGTCAGCACTGTTGACTTGCTGACGCAAGCATGACGCTGTGCTGACGCAATATATCATTTTTTGGTATTAAAATAAATCAGGAAATTCCAGAAAATGTTCAAAACTTCTAAAAATCATAGAAAATAATCTATAACTCAGAATGAAATAATTTATATATGAAAAATTATCAGAAAAATTCAAGGAATCTGTTTATGGCATTTTCATGCATGTTTGAACAATGTTGTCCTCTGTTTTGGACAAAACAAATAAATGGCATCTAACTAATCATATATGGAGTTTGAATTTGAATCTTGTATTCAAACCAACTTCATTTAATTGTGTTGCTAGTTGCATTAGCTCATACAACATCACATACTCATGCCATGTTCATGCATCATAATGTTGCATATGCTTGTGTTTGATTTCCGACACCGTTCCTTCTCGATAGATCCTACTCCGGAAAGTGTTCGAGAGTACCTATCAGTGGAGCAGTGCCCCCCTGTTGATCTACCAGGCAAGCAAACCCCCTTGTTCATTCCGATACAATCCTACTCTCTCGCTCCTGCTCTCATTATTGCATTAGGATAACAACGATTCAACTGCTACTTTATGCTGCGGTAGTTGAACCCATTCCTCTGCATGACCTGTCATTGCCACAGTAAATAGTTAAAACCCACTAGCATGTGTAGGAGTTGATTGAGCCATGTTGTGTTCTTGCCATGCCATGCTTGCTATTGCTTAGAGTTGTGTCAGGTCTGATTCATCGGGAATGAATTGGAGTGGTACGATATGTTCTGGTGCTGAGAGTTAAGCGTGTGAACACGATTTGGTAAAGGTAGCGGTGAGAGGCCATGTAGGAGTACATGGTGGGTTGTCTCACTGGAACCGTCTTTAAGCACTGAGTTCCGTGTATGTTGTCCAATGACTAGCTACTACCACACATTGGAATGCTTAAGTGCCCCTCTCGACTTATTAGCCAACTTGATCTCTGTCCAGGAGTCGCAAATAGTTTCTGGTGTTTGTAGGTAGTGTTAGTAGTCTACCAAGTGGCACCCGGCCAGGTGGGCTTGGGACAGACTAGGCACAAGTGGCACGGTGTACCAAGCGCAGATCCATCCGGCGAGGTGGGCTTGGGAACCCTGCACATATCGTTTGGGGCCGTGAGCGACACCCCGGCCGGATCTCCTTGCGGATGGAACCCAAATAGGCGATAAACCTGGACTAGAGTCTTGTGTGGTTAGTTAGGTCGTGGCCGACACCCTCGCCGGGCTTCCGCTTGAAGGTTGCCGAGGTACATGACGTGTACATGGTGATAAGTGGTGAGAGCGTGTGTGAAGAAGTACACCCCTACAGGGTTATCATGATCTATTCGAATAGTCGTGTCCTCGGTTACGGACTTCTTCGATGCTTACGTGGTACATAGACAACTTAAAGTGGATACTCTAAAATGCTCAAGACCAGTGTGAGTGCTATGGATGGCCTTCTCGTCAGGAGACAAGGATGAATCCATAGTAGTGTATTGATGTGGTGGTTAGTGGACTCGTGTGCGCTGCCTCATCTCAAAGAAGTTTCTCGTTGTCGTAGAACAGGATAGCCACTGAGTCAAAGCTGGCTTGCTGCAACTAAACCCCACTTCACCTTCTTGATACAAATGCATGTATGATAGGATCTGATGTAAGTCTTGCTGAGTACCTTTGTACTCACGTTTGCTTTATTTATGTTTTGCAGATGAGACATCTATCTCACTAGTAGCACCACTTGGACTTCGACGAGTAGCTTGTACCTCAGCTACGATCTTGGTCCCTTGGGAGGGACTTGTGGATAGTCAGGCTCCTCGGCCTTTTTCTTTCGTAGTTGTCTGTACTCAGACATATAATGCTTCCGTTGCTTGTATGCTCTGAATGATGGGTCATGTGACCCCTGTTTGTATTTAATGCTATGTGGCTCTTCTGAGCCTTTATCTATATGAGTTTGCGTTATGTTGTGATGCCATGTTGTACAGCACATACTTGCATGTTATGCGTACGTGTGACATGTACTGCTATGTGTGGGATCCGATAATCTAGTTGTTTATCCTTGGCAGCCTCTCTTATGGGGAAATGTAGTTTAGTGCTTCCTTGAGCCATAGTAGTCCTGCTAGCCCAGCACTACTGCTCAGAACACTTGACTGGCCGGCATGTGTTTCACTTCGTTCCTATGTCTGTCCCTTCGGGGAAATGTCACACGGTGACTTCCGGAGTCCGGCCTAGCCTGCTACAGCCCGGGTTCCCCGGAGTCCTGTTAGCCCAGTGCTACAGCCCGGATTCATATGCTGTTGACCGACATGCTCGATGTGATTCATGTATGCATGTCCCCATAGGTTAGCACTGCTTTGGGTTCACGACCAGCCATGTCGGCTCGGGTTCTCTGTCATATGGATGCTAGCGATACTATCATATACGTGAGCCAAAAGGCGCAAACGGTCCTGGGCCATGGTAAGGCGACACCCGTGGGAATACTGTGCGTGAGGCCGCAAAGTGATAGAGGTGTTACAGGCTAGATCGGTGTGACTTAGAATCGGGGTCCCGACAATAACAATAAATATGTCCCCATGTTTAGAGGTAGAGGCATCGATAAAAATAAAATACGGACATGAGGGCATCATGATTATTCTCATAACAGCAACATACATAGATATTGTCATATGATTACTTATGTTCAAGTGATGATCTATTCACAATGCAAAAGTATGAATCAGAAATCTTATTGAGAACTAACAAACTATAACCTCAGTCATTGAAGCAATTGCAATTTATCATAACATCAGAAAGAGTCTATGTCAGAGCTAAAAAGCAAGTCCACATACTCAACTATCATCTAGTCCTTCATAATTGCTAACACTCGCGCAACACTTGTGGTTACGGAGTTTTAATTGGACACAGAGAAAGATAGGGGCTTATAGTTTCGCCCCACAACCTTTTACCTCGAGGGTAATGTCAACAATAATAACTCATGCCACCCCCCTACATCCAATTATATATATATATATATATATATATATATATATATATATATATATATATATATCTTTCCAACATGCTGGGCTTGCCAAAGGATAAAATGAAAAAGGGAGAGGTGAAGATCACCATGACACTTGCATAAGGTAGAAGATAATAATAAAAGATAGGCCCTTCGCAGAGGGAAGCAGAGGTTGCCATGTGCTTTTATGGTTGGATGCACAAAATCTTAATGCGAGCGAACGTCACTTTATATTGCCCCTTGTGATATGAACCTTTATTATGCAGTCTGCCGCTTTTATTACTTCCACATCACAAGATCGTATAAAGCTTATTTCTCCCACACTAATCATACATATTTAGAGCAATTTTTATTGCTTTGCACCGATGAGAACTTACTTGAAGGATCTTACTCAATCCATAGGTAGATATGGTGGACTCCCATGGCAAAACTGGTTTAAGGGTATTTGGAAGCACAAGTAGTATCTCTACTCGGTGCTGAGAATTTGGCTAGCATGAGGGGGAAAGGCAAGCTCAACATGTTGGATGATCCATGACAACATACTTTATCTCAGATATAAGAAAACATAACCCATTACGTTGTCTTCCTTGTCCAACATCAACTCTTTACCATGTCATATTTTGATGAGTGCTCCCAATCATAAAAGATGTCAATAATAGTATATTTATATGTGAAACCTCTCTTTCCTTATTACTTACTATTAATTGCAACGATGACCAAAGCTATGTCTGCCAACTCCCAACAACTTTTAATCATCACACTCTTTCTATGTGAAGTCATTACTATCAATAAGATCAATATGAACTTTTGTTCCTTCTTATTCTTTTTCTCTTTTCTTTTATTGACCCAAGATCATAGCAAGAAAATCAAGCCCTTGACTCAACACTAATCTTTATTATGTAGCTCATGGACTCTATTACATAGAGAGATCATAAAGCAAAACTTAAAACTAGATCATGCCATAAACTTTATTCTACTAGATCAAAATACTACTAACAGGATCGAACTAAGGAAAACGGTAAAGATAGGAGTTGTGATTGTGATACGATACCGGGGCACCTCCCCCAAGCTTGGCGGTTGCCAAGGGGAGTGCCCATACCCATGTGATTATATCTCATTCTTTGTTGTTGGTGTAATATTCTTGGCGATGATTCCTCTCAGGATACGATTCTCCTCTTCGAGCTTGTTGACTTGCTGCTTGAGGTCCATTGTTTCCTTACGAAGCTTTCCTGTAACGGCTAAAGCTCCTTGCACCCAAGGGTGTTTCATAGCTGCGGGAGAACAAGTGACACTCCTCTTCATATTTTCATAAGAAAGAAATCTAACATTGGAAGGGATAACCGAGTTTGGAATAGCTGAGCTCTGTAGTTCCCCCATCGTGAACCCAGCTCGGAAGCGAGAGGTGACTTCTTGATCCTCCATGGCATCTACCCTCATTAAGTCAGCCTCCATCTCCCCCTCTGTTACTGGCCCGAAGTGGTCAGGGTCGCTGTTCGCCCTTGGTTCCGGTGCCGGATTAGATACCCGGCTCTCCCCGACTGACTCTTGAGAAGACATCTTGCTCTAATCTGCAGCAGCAATAGCTCGAAACAAAAACAGAGGATATTTGCATGATACGGGAGTCAAAACCTTCGGGAGAATATATAATGAATTTATACTGACCAAAATACGTATCGTGCAAGAAAACGGAGTCCGGAAGGCACACGAGGTGCTAACGAGGTAGGGGGCGCGCCCAGGGGGTAGGGCACGCCCTCCACCCTCGTGGGGCCCTCGTGTCCTTCCCGGACTGCTACTTAATTTTCTATTTTTCTAAATATTCCAAAACGGAGAAATATTGCCTTAAAAATTGTTTTGGAGTCGGTTTACTTACCGTACCACATACCTATTCCTTTTCGGAGTCTGAAATGTTCTGGAAAGTGTCCCTTATGTATTCCTCCGGGGTTACGGTTTCAATAATATTGGTTTCAACATTTATGGGATTACCTGAGATATAATTTAATTCTCTGACCATTTACCAACTTCGGATTTGTGCCTTCGAAGTTGTTTTTTGTGGCACCGGAACGATAGACCTCCTCGATAACATAGGGGCCTTCCCATTTAGAGAGAAGTTTTCCTGCAAAAAATATTAAACGAGAGTTGTATAGCAATACATAATCACCTACATTAAACTCACGCTTTTGTATCCTTTTGTCATGCCATCTTTTAACCTTTTCTTTAAACAACTTGGCATTTTCATAAGCTTGGGTTCTCCATTCATCAAGTGAGCTAATATCAAATAACCTCTTTTCTCTGGCAAGTTTGAAATCGTAGTTGAGCTCTTTAATAGCCCAATATGCCTTATGTTCTAGTTCGAGAGGTAAGTGACATGCTTTTCCATATACCATTTTTTATGGAGACATACCCATAGGATTTTTATATGCAGTTCTATAGGCCCATAATGCATCATCAAGTTTCTTGGATCAATTCTTTCTAGACCTATTGACAGTCTTTTGCAAAATTAATTTAAGTTCTCTATTACTCAATTCTACTTGACCACTAGACTGTGTGTGATATGGAGATGCAATTCTATGATTGACGTCATATTTAGCAAGCATTTTACGGAAAGCACCATGAATAAAATGTGAACCACCATCAGTCATTAAATATCAAGGGACTCCAAACCTCGGAAAAATAACTTCTTTAAGCATTTTAATATAAGTGTCATGATCAGCACTACTAGTTGGAATAGCATCTACCCACTTAGTAACGTAATCAACAGCAACTAAAATATGTGTATATCCATTAGAGGCAGGAAAAGGTCCCATATAATCAAAGCCCCAAACATCAAACAGTTCAATAACAAGTGAATAATTCATAGGCATTTCTTGACGTCTACTAATATTACCAATTCTTTGACATTCGTCACAAGATAGGACAAACTTACGGGCATCCTTGAAGAGAGTAGGCCAATAAAAACCGGATTGCAATACCTTATGTGCAGTTCTATCTCCCGTGTGGTGTCCTCCATAAGTCTCGGAGTGGCACTTGCGTAGGATCTGTTCCTGTTCATGCTCAGGTACACAATGTCTAATAACACCATCTACTCCTTCTTTATAAAGATGTGGGTCATCCCAAGAGTAATGTCTCAAATCATAGAAGAACTTTTTCTTTTGTTGGTATGTGAAGCTAGGTGGTATAAATTTAGCAACTATGTAATTAGCGTAATCAGCATACCAAGGGGTACTACGAGAAGTACTTATGACATTTAATTGTTCATTAGGGAAGCTATCATCAATAGGTAGTGGGTCATCAAGAACATTCTCTAACCTAGATAAGTTGTCTGCAACGGGGTTCTCAACTCCTTTTCTATCAACAATATGCAAATCAAATTCTTGTAGCAAGAGAACCCATCTAATAAGTCTAGGTTTAGCATCTTTCTTCTCCATAAGATATTTAATAGCAACATGATCAGTGTGGATAGTTACTTTAGAATCAACAATATAAGGTCTGAACTTATCACAAGCAAATACAACTGCTAAAAGTTCTTTTTTAGTAGTATCATAATTTCTTTGAGCATTGTTTAGAGTCTTACTAGCATAATGGATAACATTTAATTTCTTATCAACTATTTGCCCTAGAATAGCACCTACAGCATAATCGCTAGCATCACACATAATTTTAAAGGGTAAATTCCAATCAGGTGGCTGAACAATAGGTGCAGAGACTAATGCTTTCTTAAGTATTTGAAATGCTTCTACACAATCATCATCAAAGACAAATGGTATATCTTTTTGTAATAAATTAGTCAGAGGCCGAGAAATTTTTGAGAAGTCCTTAATGAACCTCCTATAAAATCCGGCATGACCAAGGAAACTTCTTATACCTTTGATGTCCTTGGGACATGGCATCTTTTCAATAGCATCAACCTTGGCTTTATCAACTTCAATACCTCTTTCAAAAACTTTATGCCCTAAGACAATACCCTCATTAACCATAAAGTGGTACTTTTCCCAATTCAAGACAAGATTAGTTTCTTCACATCTCTGCAAAACTCGATCAAGATTGCTCAAGCAATCATCAAAAGAAGATCCATAGACGGAAAAGTCTTCCATGAAAACCTCACAAATCTTTTCACAAAAGTCAAAGAATATAGCCATCATGCATCTTTAAAAGGTAGCAGGTGCATTACATAAACCAAAAGGCATACGTCTATAAGCAAAAGTACCAAAAGGGCATGTAAAAGTAGTCTTTGATTGATCTTTAGCCGACATAGGTATTTGAGAGAAACCAGAATAACCATCTAGAAAGCAGTAATGTGTATGTTTGCATAATCTTTCTAGCATTTGATCGATAAAAGGTAAGGGCTAATGATCTTCCTTAGTAGCCTTATTTAATTTGCGGAAATCAGTTGCCATCCTATAACCTGTAATAATTCTTTGTGGAATCAATTCATATTTATCATTAGGAACAACAGTAATACCTCCCTTCTTAGGGACACAATGAACAGGACTTGCCCACTGACTGTCAGCAACAGGATAAATTATACCTGCCTCCAGAAGCTTTAGTATTTCTTTTCTTACCACTTCTTTCATTTCAGGATTCAGACGCCGTTGAGGATCACGAACTGGTTTGGCATCTGCTTCCAAATTTATTTTATGTTGACATAGAGTGGGACTAATGCCCTTAAGATCATCAAGAGTATATCCAATAGCAGCACGGTGCTTCTTCAGAGTTTTCAATAATCTTTCTTCTTCATGCTCTGAAAGGTTAGCACTAATAATAACAGGATATATCTTCTTTTCATCAAGATAAGCATATTTAAGATTATCAGGCAACGGTTTAAGCTCAAACACAGGATCACCCTTAGGTGGGGGGGATCCCCTAGGATTTCAATAGGCAAATTGTGTTTCAGAATAGGTTCCTGTTTAAAGAATACTTCATCTATTTCCCTTCTTTCATTCATAAACATATCATTCTCGTGGTCTAGCAAATATTGTTCTAAAGGATCACTAGGAGGTAAGGCAATAGAAGCAAGACCAATAATTTCATCCTTACTAGGCAATTCTTCTTCATGGTGTTGTTTACTAAATTTAGAGAAATTAAATTCATGAGTCATATCATCCAAGCCAATAGTAACAACATTCTTTTCGCAGTCTATCTTAGCATTAACAGTGTTCAAGAAGGGTCTACCAAATATAATGGGACAAAAGCTATCTCGTGGGGAACTAAGAACAAGAAAATCAGCAGGATATTTAGTTTTCCCGCACAAGACTTCAACATCTCTAACAATTCCCACTGCTGAAATAGTATCTCTATTAGCAAGTTTAATTGTGACATCAATATCTTCTAACTCAGCAGGTGCAATTTCATGCTTGATTTCTTTATACAAGTCATAAGGTATAACACTAGCACTAGCACCCATATCACATAATTCATGATAACAATGTTCTCCTATTTTAACAGAAATAACAGGCACGCCTACCACAGGTCTATTTTTATCTTTAGCACAAGGTTTAGCAATTCTAGCAGTTTCACCGCAGAACTGAATAACATGCCCATCAATATTATCAGACAAGAGATCTTTAACAATAGCAATATTAGGTTCTACTTTAACTTGCTCAGGAGGTGTATATGTTTTAATATTGCTTTTACGAACCACAGTTGAAGCTTTAGCATGATCCTTTATCCTAACAGGGAAAAGTGGTTTCTCAACATAACAAGTAGGAACAATAGGATCATTATAAGTGACAGTCTTTTCTTCAACTTTAATAGGTGCAGCTACTTTTACTTCTATGGGAGGATGAGATTTAAAACACTTCTACTTAGGGAGATCAACATAAGTAGCAAAAGATTCACAGAAAGAAGCCACTATCTCAGAATCAAGTCCATATTTAGTGCTAAACTTACGGAAAATATCGGTATCCATAAAAGATTTAACACAATCAAAGTTAGGTGTCATACCTGACTCCTTACCTTTGTCGAGATCCCAATCTTCAGAGTTGCGTTTAATTCTATCCAATAAATCCCATCTAAATCCAATAGTCTTCATCATAAAAGAGCCAGCACAAGAAGTATCGAGCATGTGCGATTATTTTCAGAAAGCCAAGCGTAAATTTTTTTGAAGAATTGTTTCTCTTGGGAGCTCATGAATGGGGCATGAATATAACATTGATTTAAGCCTCCCCCAAGCTTGAGCGATGCTTTATACTTCGCGAGGCCAAAAATTATATATATAATTGCGGTCACGATGAACAAGATGCATAGGGTAATACTTTTGATGAAATTCCAATTTCAATCTTCTATAGTTCCATAATCTCGTATCATCACATAGCCTATACCATGTCAATGCGTCTCCCTTCAAAGATAAAGGGAAGACCTTCTTATTAGCAACATCATCGGTTATACCTACAAGCTTAAATAATCCACAAACTTCATCCACATATATTAGGTGTTCATTAGGATGCTTTGTTCCATCTCCTGTAAAAGGATTAGCTAGCAGTTTTTCTATCATACCCGAAGGATACTCATAAGGAATTTCATTTTCTATAGGTTCAGTAGGTTGAGGAGCAACTCTTTGCTCTACTGTTCGGGGTGAAGATAACCCGAACAAGCCCCTCAGAGGATTACTTTCCATAGTAACAAGTGGCAGTAAATTTCAGCACACTATATAAATTTTTCCTTACCAAATTTCACCTACCAAAGGCGCTTCACTCCCCGGCAACAGCGCCAGAAAAGAGTCTTGATGACCCACAAGTATAGGGGATCTATCGTAGTCCTTTCGATAAGTAATAGTGTCGAACCCAACGAGGAGCAGAAGGAAATGATAAGCGGTTTTCAGCAAGGTATTCTCTGCAAGTACTGAAATAAGTGGTAACAGATAGTTTTGTGATAAGATAATTTGTAACGAGCAACAAGTATCAAAAGTAAATAAAGTGCAACAAGGTGGCCCAATCCTTTTTTTAGCAAAGGACAAGCCTGGACAAACTCTTATATAAGGAAAAGCGCTCCCGATGACACATGGGAATATCGTCAAGCTAGTTTTCATCATGTTCATATGATTCGCGTTCGGTACTTTGATAATTTGACATGTGGGTGCACCGGTGCTTGGGTGCTGTTCTTACTTGAACAAGAATCCCACTTATGAGTAACCTCTATTGCAAGCATCCGCAACTACAACAAAAGTATTAAGGTAAACCTAACCATAGCATGAAACATATGGATCCAAATCAGCCCCTTACGAAGCAACGCATAAACTAGGGTTTAAGCTTCTGTCACTCTAGCAATCCATCATCTACTTATTACTTCCCAATGACTTCCTCTAGGCCCAAATAATGGTGAAGTGTTATGTAGTCGACGTTCACATAACACCACTAGAGGCTAGACAACATACATCTCATCAAAATATTGAACGAATACCAAATTCACATGACTACTAATAGCAAGACTTCTCCCTTGTCCTCAGGAACAAACGTAACTACTCACAAAGCATATTCATGTTCATAATCAGAGGGGTAATAATATGCATAAAGGATCTGAACATATGATCTTCCACCAATTAAACCAACTAGCATCAACTACAAGGAGTAATTAACACTACTAGCAACCTACTAGTACCAATCCTGGACTTGGAGACAAGAATTGGATACCAGAGATGAACTAGGGTTTTGAGATGAGATGGTGTTGATGAAGATGTTGATGGAGATTGCCCTCTCCCGATGAGAGGAGCGTTGGTGAAGACGATGGCGATGATTTCCCCCTCCGGGAGGGAAGTTTCCCTGGTAGAACAGCTCTGCCGGAGCTCTAGATTTGATCCTCCAAGGTTCCACCTCGTGGCGGCAGAGTTTCGTCCCGAAATGTTTCTTCTGGATTTTTTTTCTTGACAAAAGACTTCATATAGCAGAAGATGGTCATCGGAGAGCCACTAGGGGGCCCACGAGGTAGGGGCACGCCCTGGGGGGGCGTGCCCCCCACCCTCGTGAAAAGGGTGTGGGCCCCCTGGTCTTCATCTTTGGCGAGGATTTTTCATTATTTATTATAAGGTATTCCGTGGAGTTTCAAGACTTTTGGAGTTGTGCGGAATAGGTCTCTAATATTTGCTCCTTTTCCAGCCCAGAATAACAGCTGCCGGCATTCTCCCTCCTTATGTAAACCTTATAAAATAAGAGAGAATAGCCAAAAGTATTGTGACATAATGTGAAATAACAACCCATAATGCAATAAATATTGATATAAACGCATGATGCAAAATGGACGTATCAGTTCACCGACGTTTCGTGCAGCCAGGATGGGGTTGCTTGCTAGCAAAGTTTTTATTTCCTCCAGTCCGGCTGTTGCAGCGTCCGTCCACACAAAGTGGTCGGTGCGTCGGAGCAGGAGATACAATGGCAATGCCTTTTCTCCTAATCTGGAGATTAAACGGCTCAAGGCAGCCACGCACCCGGCTAGTTTTTGGACCTGCTTGAGGTCAGTTGGTGTTGCCAATTGCGACAGGGCCCGGATTTTGGCTAGGTTTGCTTCAATTCCTCTATCACAGATAATAAACCTCAGCAGTTTGCCGGCGGGAACGCCGAAAACACACTTTTCTGGACTGAGCCTTATGGCATATGTTCGGAGGTTGTCGAATGTGAGGCGTCCAATGATTCAGCATGTTTTGTTTTGATGACTGCATCATCTACATATGCCTCCACAGTCTTGCCGATTTGCTTTTCCAGGCATGTTTGAATCATGCGTTGGTAAGTGGTGTCGGCGTTCTTGAGCCCAAAAGGCATAGTGTTGAAGCAGAAAGGCCCACACAGGGTGATGAATGCCGTTGCGGCTTGGTCGGATTCCTTCATCTTAATTTGATGGTATCCGGAATATGCCTCGAGGAAACAGAGTGAATCGTGTCCCACAGTTGCATCAATAATCTGGTCGATGTGAGGTAGTGGGAAGGGGTCCTTAGGGTAGGCCTTGTTAAGGTCTTTGAAATCGACACACAGGCGCCAGGATTTGTCCTTTTTTGGTACCATGACCAGGTTTGCTAGCCAGTCCGGATGTTTGATCTCTCTGATAAACCCGACTTCAAGTAGCTTGGCTAGCTCCTCCCCCATAGCCTGTCACTTGGGTTTGGAAAATCACCGGAGTGTTTGCTTGACCAACTTGTATCCCTTCAGTATGTTGAGGCTATGTTCAGCCAGCGCGGGTGGGATTCCTGGCATATCCGAGGGGTTCCACGCAAAGATGTCCCAGTTCTCGCGCAAGAACGCGTGCAATGCGGCGTCGACCGTCGGGTCCAGCTGTGCCCCAATAGAAGCTGTTTTCTTGGGATCCGTCAGGTGGACTTCAAATTTGACTATTTCGTCAGCTGGCTTGAAAGAGGTGGATTTAGGCCTTTTATCAAGAATTATGTCGTCACTATCCACTGTGGAACGCAGAGCGGTGAGTTCCTCGACCGCTAGGGCTTCGGACAGTGCCTCAAGGGCCAGGGATGCGGTTTTGTTTTCGGCACGGAGTGCTATGTCCGGATCACTGGAAATAGTGATAACACCATTGGGCCCGGGCATCTTGAGCTTGATGTACCCGTAATGAGGTATAACTTGAAAGCCTGTGAATGCATCTCGTCCTAATAGGGCATGATATCCACTGTTGAAAGGAGCCACCTGGAAGATTATCTCTTCGGACCTATAGTTTTCTGGTGTGCCGAATACCACATCTAGTTTAATTTTCCCTGAGCATCTTGCTTCCCTGCCGGGGATGATTCCATTAAAGGATGTATTGCTCTGCTCAATGCGACTCATGTCCATTTGCATTTTATTGAGCATGTTCTCATTGATGAGGTTTAGCCCGCTGCCATCGTCCATTAACACTTTAGTGAGCCGAAAGCCATCCACGATTGGGTTTAGGACCAAAGCGGCTGGTGCCCGGACTGAGCGGGACCTTGGTTTGTCCTCAGCATTGAAAGTGATCGCCGTATCGTTCCAAGGGTTTATTGCTGCTATTTGGCAGACTTCGACGAGGTCGCGGAGCGCCCTTTTGTGCCGATTATTTGATGAGAAGGTCTCGAAGACCGTGAATACTTTGAGATCAGTGTCCTCCGAAGAGTACTTCTCTGGGGTGTTGGTGGTAAGGATACCCTCGCCGCTCTTGGCCACCTCCCGGAATATCCAAAATGCCCGTAGGTTGTGTGTTGATTTGGTATTCAGTGTCATGTGTATTTGACAGGGCCTATTGAGCCATTCCTCGAAGATAGTTCTATGTCCCGTAAAGGGTTTGGTTTTCTTGTCCACGGGATGATGATCAGGTGCCCCGCAATGGTGCGTCCTTTTTGCCCGCCCGGGAAATGGCTTAAATGTCTACGGTTCCCAGCGGGTTGTCTGATTTTTTCAGGTGCTTTCCATTGCGCAGTACTTCTGTACTATGTGTGCCAAATCTGCAAAGTGTAGTACGTGACGGCGATTGAGGGCATTAAGGATTCCCTCATCCGTACAATTGTTGCGAAATACTGAAATTGCATCGTTGTCGCAGTAGTCTTTTATCTTGTTTTTAACAAGAAGGAATCTGGCCCAAAAGTGATGGACTGTCTCTCGAGGCTGCTGCCGCACACATGTTAGGTCGCATATGTCCGGAGGGCCGGAATTTCTTGGAGAATATTGCTTGTGGTGGGTGGGCGGGCTTAAATTCACACCTTGACCCATTGTGGAATCCGGAGTTTGAAGAATTTCTGAGGTTACCAGCTCAGGTTCTAGAGTGTCCGGAGAAATCTCAGGCTTAATGTCCAATTTTATAATCGGAGGACGGGGAGTGTCCTCCCGAGGACGGGTATCCGGTTTTCCGGGTTCGGAAATCCGAACGTAGTTTGTTCTCAACGTAGGAGAAGAGTTATTGTCAGCTTGTTGCTCCAGAATCGCTACCTGGTGGGTGATCGGTGGAGTTTTAATTTCTCTCTGGTCGGGTTTAAGCCCGATCCGATCATAGTCAGTTGAGACTCTAGCAGCTCATTCAAAGACGATAGATATGCCGGATTCATCTTGTTGGAGTATTCGGGGCTGATATGGAGAGGGTTTTCGGCGACTTGGGGGTTGCTTTCGGCTTAACGGCCAGACGGGCACCCATGGTGAAGCCGCCAAGCCAGAGGGTTTGCCCTGAAACTAAGGCCCCTCCAGAAGTGATACTGTCCTTGATGACAAGGCGAGCCATCGAGCCTTTCGACGACGACACAGTGGAACTCTCAATGAAAGCACCAATGTCGGTGTCAAAACCGGCAAATCTTGGGTAGGGGGTCCCGAACTGTGCGTCTAAGGATCGAAGGTAACAGGAGACAAGGACACAGTGTTTACCCAGGTTCGGGCCCTCTTGATGGAGGTAATACCCTACGTCCTGCTTGATTGACTTTGATGAGTATAGGGGTTACAAGAGTTGATCTACCACGAGATCGTAATGGCTAAACTCTAGATGTCTAGCATGTATGATTATGATTGCCTCTAAGAACTAAACCCTCCAGTTTATATGGACACCCGAGGGGGCTAGGGCTGTACAAAGTCAATTTATAGAGAAAGGAATCTTCATATCCGCACACCAAGCTTGCCTCCTACGCCAAGGAGAGTCCCATCCGGACACGGGGAAAAGTCTTCCATCTTGTATCTTCACGGCCCATCAGTCCGGCCCACGTCACACAGCCCGGACGCCCGAGGACCCTGTAATCCAGGACTCCCTCACCCACAGGTACCAATCTAAGGTTTTGGGACCGAGATCAAATACAAGAGATGAACTAGCGTTTGAGAGGAGATGGTGCTTGGTGAAGATGTTGACGGAGATTGACCCCTTCTCGATGAGAGGATCTTTGGTGATGACGATGGCAATGATTTCCCCCTTCCGGAGGGATGTTTCCCCGACAGAATAGCTCCGACGGAGCCCTAGATTGGTTCTGCCCAGGTTCCACCTCGAGATGGCGGTGCTTCGTCCCGAAAGCTTCCTTTTGATTTTTCTCGGTCAAAACACACCATATAGCCAAAGATGGGCACCGGAGGCCTGCCAGGGGGCCCACAAGGTCGGGGGGCGCCCTCCACCCTTGTGGCTGGCTGGTGTCCCCCCTCTGGTACTTTCTTTGCCCAATATTTTTTATATATTGCAAAAACATGCTCCGTGAAGTTTCAGGACTTTTGGAGTTGTGCAGAATAGGTCTCTAATATTTGCTCCTTTTCCAGTCCAGAATTCCAACTGCCGGTATTCTCCTCTTCATGTAAACCTTATAAAATAAGAGAGAATAGGCATAAGTATTGTGATATAATGTGTAATAACAACCCATAATGCAATAAATATCAATATAAAAGCATGATGCAAAATGGACGTATCAAGCAGCCAATTTTAGACGATGTGCCGGAAGTTGCGGCACAAAATGTGCCAGAAACTGAGGCCCTTAGAAGGTCTAATAGAACAAGAAGATTAGCTATTTCTACTGATTATAAAGTTTATAACACGGAAATAGTACATACGGAAAAAGATCCCACGTCTTATGAAGAAGCCATTAGAAGCCCTAACTCATCAAAATAGCTAGAGGTAACGGAAGATGAAATGAAATCGATGAGTTCCAAAGATGTTTGGGGCTTAGAGAAAATACCTAAAGGAGCCTAAACAGTGGGCTGCAAATGGGTCTACAAAACTAAGTATGACCCTAATGGGAATGTAGAAAAGTATAAAGCCCAACTTGTGGCAAAAGAATTTACACAAAGAGAAGGGATTGACTACAATGAGACTTTTTCCCCAGTCTCATGTAAGGACTCCTTCAGAATCATAATGGCATTAGTTGCACATTTTGATTTAGAGTTACATCAAATGGATGTTAAGACGGCATTTCTGAATGGTGATTTAAAAAGAAAAGGTCTACATGAAACAACCCAAAGGTTTTATCATGGAAGACAAGAAAAATATGGGATGTCGCCCGAAGAAATCTATTTATGGATTAAGGCAAGCCTCTAGACAGTGGTATATAAAGTTTAATCAAACGATTAAAAGTTTTGGATTTAAAGAAAATATTGAGGACAACTACATTTATGCAAAGTTTTAAAATGGGAAATATATTTTCCTAATCTCGTATGTGGATGATATCCTCCTTGCTAGCAGTGATGTTAATCTACTACAAGAAACAAAGAAGTTCTTATCCTCAAATTTTGACATAACAGATCTTGGTGAAGCATCATATGTTTTGGGCATAGAAATTCACCGAGATAGGAACAATGGTGTCTTAGGACTATCGCAGAAAGCATATTTAGAAAAGGATCTTCAAAAGTATAATATGCATGCGAGTAAAGCCACACCGCTCATATAGTCAAGGGCGATAGTTTTGGGAAATTCCAATGTCTGAAGAACTAGTACGAGATCGTTAAATGAAAGCGGTACCATATGCTTCGAATGTTGGAAGCTTACAGTATGCACAAGTGTGCACTTGCTCTGACTTAGCTTTTATCAACGGGGTACTCGGTAGATATCAAGAGAATCCAGGCATTGAGCACTGGAAGATGGTAAAGAAAGCATTGCGTTATGCGCAAGGCACGAAGGACTACATGCTAACATACAGGAGATGTGATTCCCTAGAGATAAAAGGGTATTCAAACGCAGATTTTGCGGGGGATAGAGATGATAGAAAATCCACGTCAGGATACGTACTCACTCTCGTTGGGGGAGCTATTTCGTGAAAAAGCTCCAAAGAGTCAATAGTTGCATCATCCACGATGTATGCATAATTCATAGCATGCTCCGAGGCCACGGGACAAGCGATATGGCTAAAGAAATTTATACCCGACTTGAAAGTGGTAGATTGTATTTACAAACCACTAAAGATGTACTGTGACAACCAGCCCGCGGTTTCTATGCTCACAACAAGTCGAATAATGTTGCCAAAATAATAGAGATAAGGTATTATATTGTGAAAGATAAAATCCAGGATCACACTGTAAGTCTCGAGCATATAAGGACGAAGGATATGCTTGCGGATCCGCTAACGAAAGGCTTACCACCCAATGTGTCCAAGGAACACTTAGCCGGCATGGGTTTAAGGAAAAGCCTATGATTCCTGGATCATGAGAGGCCCAAAAGGATCAGAATTTGTTTCTAAACAAAACGTATGTTGTAGTTGTATGATTTTATCGGCAATTAAGCTGTGACGATGAAACATGCTCTATGTACCAATATGTGATGAAACAAATAAACTAGAAAATATAAGGTTAAAAGTGAAGTTGAGATAAAGGGGGAAAATGTTAGGTTGATCTCTCTCCTGTTCGAGCCCAACGGGTCGAACGGGCCCTTGCATCGCGCCCTGATCGGGGGCGCCCAACCAAACCATGGTTGGTGGGCCCCTGTGACCCGCGCTATATAAACAGAGGTGTGGGCCGGGGCACGTGATACGAGGTTCATCGCTGCCACAAACCTCACCGAAATCTCCTACCGATTTAGGATTAGCGCGGTGCTCACGGGAAGCTCCACCACCGCCGCCATCCACTCTCTCCCATCACCGTCGTTGCCATCCACCATGGCCACCTTGGCGGGATCATCGACTTAGAGTGAAGGTAGGATTACCAGATTGATCTAGCCTAACCGATCCAAAGCAGTCTAACACTACGTTCTGGATCTCTGTTGCTCTGTTTTGGATTGCAAAAGGTAGTACTAAAAACAAGAGAGCACCGAGCGCCTCCCCATCTCCACTCCGGCCGGCTGCGCCGACGGAGCAGATCCGGGTTCGGGCCGGGCAACGAAGCTTGGAGACGACGACTCTCGAATTGTAAGAAACAACAGGATACCACGTGCAAACTCTGCAATTTGCTCTTAAGATATCTCTCACTTCTGTGCCCACACTAGCACAGGGAAGAATGGAAATATCCATGGGCTCAACCACTGGGGTGTTGAAATATGCAAAAGAATTGTACTGCTGGCAACTGCAAGCTGCCCCTTCAGAGTTCAGAATATACTAGTACAATACAGGACGCTGAGATTGATATAGAATACATAAACTCGTGGTACCACGAAGTGGAATGCACAAGATACTGCTCATTCCACAGCATGCCCAAAACCTCCCTGGTCTCCTGATTTACAACAGTACAACATCTGCTCATATATACACACCCCCAAGTTTCCGTCCAGCGGTATCGTCGATGAGCGGCTGGATACCTTACCTTACACAACAGGAACAAATTATGGAATGAAAGGAACTCTCTCATATGCTCCAATACCAACAAGGGATGAATCAAGCAAACAACGGTGGGATAATATACGCCGCTGCAATATGATGCAAGAAGAAGGCAGAATTACAGACAACCAGCTGACAACTTCCTCTGTTCTTTTCTGTTCTCATACTTTCAAGTTTTCCTATTGATGCCACTTACTCCATCAGTACAGCTGCTGCTGTCAGAGGGTGTCTGAACGACCCGCTGGCGTAGAGCATCTGATAAACCGGCTTGATCCTCGCGATGAAAACTAGGCAGATCAGGGTTCCACAGCAACACACCATGGCACAGACGTAGAATGTGAGCCTGAAACAGTCAGGTCCAAAGCAGTTTGAAGGGTCCAGCACGCCAGGGTTCTGCCTCTCCGCCTCCTTGTCGTAGACGTAACCGGCGAGGAGGGCCGAGAAAAAGAACGCGCCGATCGGGTTCACCATGAGCATGAAGTTGTACATCAGCCCGAAGTCCTTGAGCCCGAAAAGCTCCGACACGGTCGGTATCATGACTGCGAACTGGACCCCGTAGCATATCCCCAGCAGCGTCGTTGACACATAGATCAGGCTGTGGAGGCCGGTCGCAAAAAGGAGGAAGGTTACCACCATGATTATTTGTGTGCACATCATCCAGAAAGGACGAGGAAGCATTCTTGTTCTGCAATGTACCACGTCAAAGTGTTACTCAACTATTTTCAGAAGTAGCAATTATTTCATGATGTTTCAATAGACAAAAAAATCATTCAAATAAAAAACGTGGGAAAATGTGTGTTTAAACAGATGCAAAACATACAAGACAATGAGATCAACAACTATTATGTCTGAAGGGTTAGTGATTTAACATGGAGTGATATTACTGATTGTGTATACTATGACGTTAGCTGCTGCTTAATTCTTGTGAACATTTTTTAGACACAAGACTTTACATCTCTGCCCTGCATCCACTGAACAGATAACCCAGCTCATCAAGCGTAATCCTTGTGATGCATACTTAGGGAAAAAGTTGCTACAAACTAGTTAAAAGAGGACTAACCTTACGAAATATTCAGAGATTGATCCACCAAGGATACGGCCAACAAAGTTGCAGAAGCCGAAGAGGCACAACAAAACAGTTGTGTCATTAGCACCAACAGAAGTCCCAATCTGAGCTAGGTTGTTCAGAGCAGTGACACCAGTGCCAACACCACAAAAGTATACAATAAACAGTAGCCAGAAATCTGCCTTAACTAAGGCTTCAGCAAATGTGAAATCGTCCCCTCTTCTTGGCCCTTTCCTCTTCTTCAAATTCACTGCTCCCTCACCCTCAGCAAGCAGAACATCCAGATCAGTCTCATCAGAATCATTGTTGCCTGGAACAAACGTCGCCGACGTGCCACACAGAAGCGGTTCTCCATTCTCTTGATCCGCACCGGACAAACTATCCGTTGAATAAGACGGAACAAGCAGGGCGCTGGCCTTCTCCTCCTTTGGCTTGCTTGGATAAAGTGTCATTTTGATTGGTATGGCAAGTGGAGAAAGGAGCAGGAGTATCATTATACCAAATAAAAGGTAGGTGATAGTCGCACTTAGGTTCAAAGTGTCGCCGAGTATCGTAGCCACCATAAGGTACACGCCGAGAACCACACTAGAGACCTGCGTGAACACGAAGTGGCTGTGTTCTGTTGCATTATCCTCATCCAGTGATGGGGTGCAGGGCCTGACAAAATACATCACCACAACACATGCTACCGGGATCCCCAAAGCAAGCAACAGCAAAAGGTTTGTGGGCGAATTGTTAAGCATTCCATTGAACGTTTCCGTGTAGACAGCAGCACTAACAGCAACATAACCTTTGATGAGACCGGCAACGGTTCCTCGGCTGAGAGGAAAGTTCCTCATGTTGGTCACAAGCGCCGCAGTTCCCAACCATGCACTGCTGTTTGTGCCGACACATAGAGCTATACACAACTGCAATAACAAAGAGAAAACGTTCATGGTATATAAGACTATCTGAAATTTTTGATACAAGATGTATAAGCAATCGTATACGGCTTATTCATCAAGCTACCACGTTACTCAGAAGAGAACTTGTATCAGAAGTAAATTTGATGCTTTAAAAAATTTGCCACATGGAAAAACAATTTATCAACAGGTCATGCATTGAGCATTCGCACGCCTCCTGCATCATGAATGCTATATTTGGCACAGTTCATTTGTCTGGTGATGCATCAATCAGATTTGAAGCCCCACAGGTATCGTAAGGATCAGCCACCAGCCCATCATGGCTCAGTAAAATGTGTGGCAAATCTAGCTTCTTGCCCTCTATCCTTAAGTAACTCGGCCATGGGGGGACGTTTTCACAATAAGCCAAAAAGTGTACAGAGAGAAACAACCTTAAATGGATTACGAGAAACCAGCACTCACTGTTAAGCAAAGTGTGAAGTGTCTATATAGTCTACTATCAACATTTGTTTAGGGTGATCATGCACATAATGCACCTTATGTCCTTTAGTTCTTGTTCTGGTTTTCAGCCTTGTTTCCCTTATAAACAGGGTCAAGTTGTTTAGGTTTTCGATCCGGTTTCCCTTATAAACTGGACCACTCTCTTGGCATAATGGCCACTTTGAGTAATATTCAGGTGGAGGGACTCCTCCCCCGGTGATTTCTCAAAAAAAAAAAATCACCCTCCATTATGACAAGATCATCACATATGTGCTGACGTTCTTTATGTTGGTGACAAGCAAATTAGCAGCCGCCATCGTTTTTCCCTATTTAAAATGCTCATTCCTTTACCGGCACACTGAGCGTAAATACAAAAATTCTGGTAAACCTACAGTACTGAAGTGATTTGCAGATTTCCCGGGAAAAAAAGTGATTTGCAGATGATCTTATAAAACTATATTAAGTAAAGTCAACTTGACCTTTTCATGAGAAAAAAAGTCATTTTCACCAAATTTCTCTCTACAAACTGGCAATAAAAAAGATTCCCCGCATATCCAACATCACCAAAATCAGGCTGGAAGATCTGCTTCCATCCGTGGAGGCTATTGGGGTCATAATGCGCCAGTGTGAGCTGTCGGGTTGAACCGAATTGAAAACCCAGATTTATTGCGCGGTCCAACGCCGAAACCAATTCTGGCCTACTTACAGAAATGATTGGCAAGATAAAGAATGTGCCCATTTTGCCAACCAAATCACGACAAGTTCAGCGGATGAACATAATACTATCCCGATTGAAAAAGAAGTAGTATGTGTGCTACTCCCTCAAAAAAAAAGTAGTATGTGTGCTACTGTACCACATTTAGCTTCACGCCAGACTGAAAGGAAAATGTCTACTGCCGGCGTTAACGTCAATCATACAACGGGAACACAATGATTTACTTGCTTGAAAGGAGATATCGTAAGGCATAAGAACCATCTTGCTGAGTTCCACCAGACAATCAACGCACTGACACGCGTTTGATGCCCAACGAACAACCACCAAAACGGCAATCATAGCCATTGGAAAAGAATAATGGCAATCATACAGCGAGTGGATGAAATACTAGCGGCTGATTTGGATGATTCCGCGCTTCAATCCAAGGGCCGATTAATCGGCTCAACTCGCCCTTCACCGTCGAAATCAATGGAAACAAAACAGGGCGTGCAAGCGGGATAATCTCGGATGCAGAGGGGCGAGGGGAGAAGGGGGAAGAGGGGGAGCGTACCACCCAGTAGGGCATGGCGACGGTCTTGGTGACGGCGAGCCAGACGGTGCCGAAGCCGAAGAAGGCGCAGGCGGAGCCGATGAGGAGGATGAGCCAGGGCGGGAGGCGGTTGGCGAGCACCCCGGGGACCAACCCCACGTTCTCGCCCACGTCGTTGGCGACGCCCAGCATGGTGAGCGCCTTCTGGTTGTACCCGAGCGCCTCCTTGACGGCGTGCGAGTAGAGCGGGAAGACGTAGGCGCTGCCGGCCGCCACCTGCACCCACACCGCCGCCGCCAGCCCCACCCACGGCGGCCGGCTCCCCGCCTTCACCTTCCCCAGCCCTCCGCCGCCCGCCATCTCGATCCCCCTCGGCGTCGCACTCGCCGAGCTCCCTAGCGACAGTAGCAGCTGCTGGTACTATGGCTGCGTGATTGATGTGGGCTGTCGGGCACTCGGGGTGGTGTGTGGGGGAGAGGAGGCCGTGCGTGCTTTTGGCTGAGGCAGAGGAAGCTCAGTTGGCACCACTCTAGCAGCGTGGCGCCGTCAGTTAAATAGTCTCGTCCTGCTTCGCTTTCTCCTTGCGTGTCGCCTCGCCTCCTGGAACCAAGGAAAGCCAGCGAAAATATATTCATATACATTTATCAACGCTATAGGAACTGGTCCTTGGTCACATTTCACCGAGACATGCATATGGGGTGATAAATGATAAACGTGCAGTTGATTCCCTCTCAAGTCGCAAATATTTAAATGTACTCATTTTTTACTAAAAATATTTCATTTGTACATTTTTTTTTGTGTTTCTACATGAGGATAAGGAGACAATGGATGACGTTAGTATTTCGATAAGTTCTTCAATGGAGAGAATGAGAGCTCTGCCATTGAGTTGGACGACTCCTTTGATGACACCAGCTGACTTTTTTGCTTGACGAATCCGGAAGCCTGAAGTGCACATTTTTTGTCCAAAAGGACCCCCTGCCGAACGCTATTGTCAAAAAGGACTATCTGCAGATAAAAACGTCAAAAAGGACCCCCTCACTAGTGGCGGCAGGCACGGCAGGCGACACGTGGCACCTGCCGTCACGCCAGGAGGCGGCAGGCCCTGCCGCCACCGCAGGAGGCGGCCGCGCGGTGCACAACGGGTTCTTGCACAGTGCAGTAGCTGGGACGGAACGGGCCAGGAGCGGTGGGCCCGGCCGCCACTAGGTGAGGCGGCGAGCTCTGCCGCTGTCGCTCCCCGTCCGACAGCCTCAGCTGCGCGCGGGCCGAGGCGTGGGCCAGGCCGCCACCGGAGGAGGCGGCATCTTTCTTCACGCCCGACGCATTTTCCTGTTGCAGATGGCGCTGATTTCCGTGTGCAACAGCGACGCTGACGGCGGTGATTCCCACGAGCGGGAAAATGCACGCTGATGCTTCTTTCGCCCAAGAATCAGTCCTGCTTTAACTTCTTTTGCCTCAGCGGATAGGACCGCACTGTGAGAATCGCTCTGGCTATTGCTTGAGCGAATGCGACGGCATCAGTCACTCGCTGCGGGAATCCAATACTGCGGGAAGCTATTGTGCCGACACTACAGGGATCCTAAAATTTACCGCTTAATTTTCTCGCCATTATTTATCGTCTGGGCTTATAAAAGGAGACACCGAGGCTCTCGTCCAGCCATCCTTGAAATCGCCACTGCGCAAAGTGTATAACACATTTTTTTCAGTCGGTATGAGTTTGCCTTGCTCGGATCGAAGCATTAGGCCGAGGAAAATGAAGAACGCAAGTTTGCCTCCGGGGGTGGCAGTCCTGCGGTGTTGGTGTGGCGATCTTTGCAAGGTGGAGGAGGTTACGAATTTTCCAGATTGGTTGGGCATGAAGTTTTTCATGTGCGCCAATTATGAGAAAGATCCACCCATATCTATTTCAGAGTACGACAAGCCTCCGGTATACTTTAACCATCACAAATAGATATTGTTGGTATTTTGATAGATTCTTTAATAACATTCTTGTTTCTTGTTGTAGTCTCCTCCGCCTCTGTGCATGTACTATCGTTGGATTGACACGGAGATGCCGACTTGGGCAGTGACTGAGATTCGTGAAAGAAGTCGCCGTGCGTGGAATAGTTTCTATGCGAAAGAGCGACGCGAGAAGGCGGAAGCTGAGGAGAAAGCAGAGCAAGAGAGAGAGTTAAAAGAATATTATGCGGAGCAACACCGCTTTTTCAGGATTTAGAAAAGAAAAACAAGGAAGAGGCTCATCGAATGGAGGAGCAGGAACGACAGCGAAAGGAGGCTCGTGAGGCAGAGAGGCAGAGAAAGAAAGAAAGGGCTCGTGAGGCCAAGGCAGCAGAAGAAGCCGCCGATGGAAAAAGAAAATATCCACGCTGGACTCAATAGATTCTTGTGGTAGAATTTTAAATTTCGCAATCATTTATATCTTTATTTCTGCAGTTTAATGTAGCTTTATTTCAGTAGTTAAATGTATCTTTATTTCAATTCTACGATGTATCTTATTTTCAGTTGTACCATGTCGTAATGGAAAAAACATAAAGTTTTAGAATAAAGTAGTGGCATTTTCTTGCCCTCCACTAATATCGGAACATCGTGCAACAACTACAGAATGAAATTAAGATAGAACATAATGCCCTACAATAAGAGAGTACAAACTAATAATGCAAGTACATCTGAATTAAACGGTAGAACTAGAATACAACTTAAAAACTACATGAAGGCATCATCGTCATCCTCCGTGGATGCAGAACTCTTGCCCTTCGAGGATGCAGAACTCTTACCCTTGGACGATGCAGAAATCTTGCCCTTGGGGGATGCAATACTCTTGCCCTTAGACGATGCAGAACTCTTGCCCTTAGACGATGCAGAACTCTTGCCCTTTGACAATGCAGAACCCGGAAGAGGCGGCATGAAGATATCATCTTCGTCCTCGCTCTCCTCAGTCCATAAAAATGGATGCTTTTCTGCAGTCCTTCTAAAAGTTTCGCTCTTCGGCTCCACTACCTTCTTCCACCTTCCATTCAACCTAAGAAGTTCTTTACGTACCTCCTCATAGGTCCTTTCAGGCCACCCAGACCTACGTAATTGGTGAGCCAACTCATTCATTATGGTGTCACTACCTGTGAGTTCGTCCCATGGAACAATCCTATTGTCCATCCTGAAATTGGTAGCTAGCCTAAGAAGAGTCCTGCTCATCTCAGGGTGAAAACTACGATCGAAAGGATAATGGGACATCTCGACTACACTACACTCGAATGCTTATCCACCTCCGTCTGAAGGGGGTTTTATAGGTAGAGAGGAGAAAATGGCGGGAAAGAACGACTGCGGTATGGCGGGAAAGGGTTGGCGGGAACATATGCGCGGGAAGGGGTTGGCGGGAAACGGGTGGCAGGAAGATATGGCGGGAAGGGGTTGGCGGGAAACGGGTGGCGGGAACATATGGAGGGAAAGCATTGGCGGGAAAATATTGAGGGGAAAGGGTTGCCTGAAAATATATTTTTTCAATGTCTAAGATGGGCAATGGTTGCACAGTATTCATCAGCCAAATTTAAAAAAAAATCATTTCGTCCTAACATAAGCCGAAGAGTGGAGCGGGATAGTATGGCGGGAGATATAGGCGGAAAAAATTGTTTCTGACTGGTGTATTTTTATTTCAGCATACATAGATGTTCAAATCGAAAAGTATGATACTGACATATGTAGATATAATGGGTCGCGCACATGGATAGATGTATCACCCTACTTTACGACGACCACCTGGCCTTTCCTTACGACCGGAAGGCGACAAACGATTAGGTGGCCGAGTTACACGAAGACCGCAGCCGTACTCCAATTCAGCTTCATGTGTCTGTGAGTCATGCGTAGGTGGTGGAGTCGTGAATCCTTGTTGCGAACCTGAAGCATAATTGTAGGCGTATGGTTGTGACTACGCGGGGATAAAAGATGGGCCAATAACGTCCCCTCCGAAGAACTCTGTAACTAATGATGTAACCGGGTCGCCATGATCATGTGATGCTCCCAGGACGTCTGTGTTGATGCCACGTTGGGTGTTCTCATCGCCCCAATTAGCATCAGGTATGTCCTGCACATAGAAACATTGTAAACAAACTGTTAGAAGATAATATATGATAACATTGTAAATGCATTAAAATGTAAACATGACTACCTGATCAGATCCCTCGCCTGTACTGTCTGGCCATGGTACGTGGTGCTGGTTTAAATCTGGTACACGAGTCTCCTCGGGCATGGAGATCCCTCGCGTGAGAGATACGACTGAGATCCCTCACCTTGGGTGTATGCATCATATCCTGTGTACGCATATGGGTTAGGGGAAAGAGTCTGCTCGGGCATCGAATCCAAGCCCGTGCCATGGTCCTGAGATGTCTGCCCCTGACGAAGCTGCACCGAAAAAAAGCGATGCAGTGGCAGAGATGAGTCATGTCGTGGAAATGTCGTTCTAGCACTCGGACCCTCCCCCCACTGCCCATGGCTCATACGCGCCTCGCTCGGTCTGGACGACGGCGCCGCACTTGGTCTGGCTGACCTCGCTACCGGCATGTTGTACGCTCCAGTGACAACGTCGTCACCTCTACCGCATCTGAACTTTGTAGCCATGTATTGTTGAAAACGTTTCTAGAATGATGGGCGAGCTGGGCCCTGGGCCAGCATGCTATCTGTAGCCATTTACCCTACTTCGTTGCAACTTTCAAGCTGAACAATATTTGGATGTTATTTAGTTCAAATGATTATGAAATGATGGACCTAAAAAAGTTACAAGTGATTACCATGTGGTCACGATAGTAAGCTGCATGCAGCTCAATATGTCTCCGCGCCTGCTCCTCCTGTGTGAGATGTGTTGGTGTAGTAGCTGGCTGACTGGCCAGTCTAGCACGTGTGTTCATGCAGTACCACTGCTTGTACGCTTGATCTGTACTTCCATCATACGGTCTACAAAATTAAATAATTACATAAACCGTTGTGATGAAAGCAAAGCATCTTCACGCATCGTATGATCATCGTAATAAAATAATGTAAATAAAATATACCTAAGTTGATGCACTATATCTGCTAGCGCTTCATTTTCCCACTTGTGTATCCATTCAATGTTCTGCTCCCTCCAATTGTATAAACTCCAACCCCTGCCCATATTGGTTAGCCTGCAAATTATGTAATAAAGTGTGAGTTTAGTAAATTAAAATAGACACTAACTATTTAGGGAGGTCACATCTTACTTATGGGTTTCCTCATCGATACGTCTTGGAAAAGGTGGTGGAATTTCTTGATAAAGACCGAACTGTCTCATTACATGCTCTGGGTTGTAAGGCTCAACACACCACAGGAACAATAAGTTGCAGCGAGTCAGCCAGAATGCACTATCGCTCAACATGCCTGGTGTGAAGGGTCGAGCATCAAAGACCATTTGTAGCTGGTCCTGAGTCCACGGGTTCCATGTGACTTCTGCCTCATCAAGTATCTCAAACTGCTGGTGGTACATAGGGTAACAATTTTTCGCAATATCTGAAGACCAACGTTTCCATGCCTTTGTAGTGGCCATAGTTGCGTTGGCACCCTCGCTAAAGTCGTATGGGTGTACAGGTTGTACTATACGAGGTCGTCCTACAGGGAGGTATTCCCAGGACCACAACTGTAGAAACTCATAGGCGACACAAAGTAATGGAGCTTTTTGTGAGAAAGAGGTTTTTTGCGTGGCATCACACAAGCCTCGGTATGTATGAGATAGCATGGCAGAATCGAAGCTGTATTTTGGCTGCTCGGGTAAAGGTTCATCTACCATATTCTTTACAATGTAGATGAGACCAGGGAGAACAACGTCCCCATGTGAATTTGGAAACAGAGTCCCGAGGAGCCACAACAAATAAGCAAACAGATGTCTTTTTCTCATCTCCTCATCGGCAAAGCTAGATAAAATACGAAAGTTATCACGAAGCCAGACGAGTGGGATGCCCCGAGGGCCACCAGAACGTTGTGATTCTGGCATTTCCATCCCAAGACGGGCTGCTATATCTAATGCCCAAGATGGAGACACTCGTGGAGAGACTAACGGCTCACCTCTAATTGGTAGAGCAGTGATCATAGAAACATCTTTCAGTGTAGGTGCAAGCTCCCCAAAACGAAAGTGAAAGGTGTGGATTTCAGGCCTCCACCGGTCAACGAGGGATGTCAAAAGGGATGGGTCCGAACGTACTTGGTCGTGGCATGATGTGAGCCTAGCAAAACCTTGTAGTCCATAAGCGTCAAGGTGAGTAAGGAAAGCATTGTGTATTGGCCATGTTTTCTTTATGGTTCGAAATCGGAAAGGCCGATAATCATGCTTAATATTTGGGTTCAAAAATAGGTGGCAACGGCACTGGCACTTCACCCATAACCTGCACACAAACATACAAATATAAATTACGAGGAAGACACAAATACAAATACAAATCAAAATTAACTTAAAAAATACAAAAAGATACGATTTACATTAATTATCTGAAGTTAACATCACGAGTATAATAATACAAAGAGATTCAATTTAAATTTAATATAAGTACACATAATGAGTACAAATATAAATAGACATAGCGAGTACATATATATCAACATCATGCGTTGTTGTTGGCTCGATACGGGCATTCTCTGCGTGAATGTCCAGGACACCTGCAAACGCGGCATCGCCTTGGTTCTCCCATCTGGCTATGGTCCATGTCATTGCGATGATGCCTAGACTGACGTCGTCCCTTTGCGGTTCTCATCAAGTCGGCGTTTGGAATCCATTTCGGCCTATCTGGCCACAACATTTTGTAGTTCATATCTATGCCCCAAGCCCAGAACTCACCGTTCCAAGTGTTGTACAGATTGTACATGTTTAAGTACGGTGATATGTATGGCTCGACGCTGATTTTTTGATCAGCAACCGCCCGGAGCACATGACTGCAAGGGTAGCCCTCAAGCTTGGGCTTGTTACAAGTGCACTCACAGGAGGTTGAGCCAAGGGTGACAGCTTACTTTTTTGATCCTCTGTGGTGACCCTTAACGTACTTGGCTCGCACATTGACCTCCCACTTATTCCTAAGTGCGTCCACTTTCCTGCAGCCATGACTTTGGGACTTCTTTGCTTTCTCGTCCAGATGTCTTTACATCTTCTCGGACCATGGCTTGTTCAATTCAACTTGTGCTTTGGCGACGGTGACCCTGTCTGCAAAGTATGATAGGGTCCGGTTCCAAGTTTCTTCAATTAGGGCTGTGATAGGCAGTGCTCGCACCCCTTTAAGAACACCATTGTACACCTCTGATATGTTGTTGGTCATTATTCCATACTGAGCCCCGATGTCGTGAGCGTGCGCCCACTTGTCCAAATGAGGGCAATTCTCGACGATCCACTGGCTCAAATTTATGGGCGTCCTACGACCCCTCCGGTCTCCTCTCTGCGGCAAGGCCGCGCGGTCGATCTCACATTGATACCTGCCCAGATCGCATTCATTTTGGCTTCAGTTTTTTGCATGCACATCCTCTTGAATAACTTGAACAAATCCTTGTTTTTGAATTTGGAGTGAAAGTTTGCTGCCAAATGCCTCATGCACCACCTTCCCTCTAGATCGGGCCAGCCCCACTCTTCTTCCGACACCTTAATTATTTCAAGAGCGCTTAATAATCCAGTGTTGCGATCAGAGATGATGCAAACACCTTTACGCTCTTTCACGACACCCATCTTCACGCAGCTCAGGAACCACAACCAGCTATCTTTGTTCTCGCTCTCGACCAATGCATATGCAATAGGAAGAAGCTGATTATTTGCGTCCACTGCAATCGCCACCAATAGTGTGCCCTTGTACTTTCCAGTGAGAAAGGTACCATCAACTGATAATACCGGGCGACAGTGCCTGAAGGCTTGTATAGTCTGGGCGAATGCCCAGAATAAGCGGTCCAGGATTAGCTCACCCGGGTTCATTGGGTTTGGACGTTCTCTCCGCCAAATTTGAGTACCCCTATTAGCACTTGCTATTTGATGAAGCATTCTAGGGGCATAAGAATAGGCCTCCTCATAGGTACCATACAAGTTCTTTAATATATTTTCATTCACACGCCTAGCCTTGCTGTAGCTAACAGGGAAGCCAATTATATCCTCTACATCTTTTTGCAGAGCCCTAATACTAATGTTGAGACTTTCCTGCACAATCGTTTCCATCGTCTATGCCACATATTTTGCTGTCACATTGCAGTGATTTGAAAGAGTCCCGGTTTGCTCACAGGTATGCTCCACTATTTTTGTGATATGCCATGACTGACATACCCCAGGCTTTAGTCTAGCGAGAACTCTTCCGCGGCAACCTTTCGCGGTATGGATGCATATGACCTTCAACTCTTTTTTATCAGACTGCTTCACTCTATGCTGGCAGTGGATGCCGATTGCATAGCTACCCATTGCCTGGTAAGCACACTTTTTGTCTGGGAAAACTTGCCCAACCTCCAGGATCCCCGCTCCTAGGCCAGAAGCAGAGTGAAATTCGTTGGTGATGCTCATATCCTGTAAAACCCAGGTTGCAGTGCCGCTGCGACCGCCCTCTGAGGAGGAACATCTTCTTCTTCGCTTGACTCCGAAGACGCAGAAGAATGATCATCATCATCTAGCACCTCCGGCAATCCCTCCACGTGTTCGCTTATGTCAACAGCCGCAGACCAATATCCTGTGTCATACACAGGCTGGCTGCCCGTCGGTTCCGATGGGCTGGCGCTAGGGGCTGATGTGATGGCCAACTCGACCTCACCACCCCTGCTACTGCATCCGGCAACATCAATGACTGAAATGAACTCCACATACACCATCGGCTGACCATACATTGATTTATTGGGATTGATTGCAAACCTCATGTACGACCCCCATGACCGATCACCTGTGACAGGCCGCAAACCCCAACGGGCAACTGTCCCATCATTTCCTCCGTCAACGACGAAGGCCTCCATTGTCATTTTTCCCCTGCATCCCTGGGCCAAACACCGCTCGGATGCACCTTCTAACTGCTGTGTAACCCACGTTGACTATGTCTCTCACTACAACTGTAGTCGACTCGCACAAGGACACATCCACCCCGAATGGACCGTCGCGTAAGACGTTCCCATAGTACACTACTAAATTTTCCATAGTACCTAACCAACATACATGTTTACATTTCAAATAATTAGTAACTGAATAGTAATGATGACAACATTTACATATCATACGACTAAAATAATAACCGTATTTTCGTTACAAATATTCGGGTTTTTCTCTAATCATTTGCTTAGACTTTAAGGGGTTGTTTGGTTAATGGCTATTTAAAGATCTATTTTTTCACAAACTCGTCTAAGAGAGTAAAAACGACTATTAGTAAAAACTAATTTTCTTACAACAAGTTATGACAAAACCGATGGTAATTACTCGCTATCCAAAATATCACTAAACATAATAGTATGATAATAACATTTTAATATCATATGAGTTAAACATTTAATTTCTTCCAGCTTTATATAATTTTTTCATATCATACGATAGCAATCATTTATTTACAAATAATAATATTTGCAGCGGCATGCACATTATTCACAACAGTACATCAATATAAAAAGTATTAACAAAATTACGGTGTCATTTTATACCTTAGCTCCAATATGGATGTGCTTGCGAATGTAATTAAGAGTCCAAATAGTTCGAATAAATTTCCGTCACCGGTACTATATGAACGGAGTCAACCTATTATCACATGAACATCAATATTACACACGGATTTTTCTTTCTGCTATCAAAAGTATGAAAATAGCACTTGCATGTATGTGATCATCACCTCAAAAGGGACAGCGAAGATGCAAACGCAATTTCTTCAATCACGTCATCTCCTCCTTGTTTGCTACTAAGATGAATTATTTTACCTAATTACATACATCATTAAGTACATTAGCACGTAATCTTAACATACAAAATTTATATTATTGCGACATAAAAAAGAAGACCTACGATTTCCTAACTATAGACTTATTAATACACATACCACATGAAATAACATACCACATTCAATGAACAATTACAGTACATTTTTTTCTTAATTACCGTAATTAGATTTCCGCATGTCAATACTAATGGACGCATCCAACATTGATACAACATCTTCAACCTACTCTTCTAAGAAAATAGTATAAATGCTACATCTGTCGTCCGGAATTATTTCTAACCTCTAAGCACTAACATCACATAGCTAATCAAGAGCTAAAAGATGAACTAATTACCACCCTGCATGCACAAAAAAATCAATGTATTGCGAAGCTCATACCTTGATCTTCAACTTCGTAGTTCACTTCGCTACACAAATCCTACTCCTGAAGCTCTAAATGACTCCAAAAAGTGAAGAAATAATACCTAACACAACAGAGAACACATAGTTATGAACTAAACAAAAAGAGTACAAACTTCATGCATGCGAACGAAACCAACAAAAATGGATAGATCTTACCTTCGTCTATCTTTTCTTCAACTTCAGCATATTCAAAATCCAACTCTAAATCGCCCTAAATCACGAGTGAATGTGCCTACTGAGTTTTGCTTTCTCCCTGTTCTTACACGCAGAGAGTAGAAGAGGAGGTCAGAGACAGTGTGCTTGTGCACGGAGCATAAGCATACTATATAAAAGAAAGCGGATCCCTGTAGTGTCGGCACAACAGGTTCCCACAGCCTCGGATTCCCTCAGCGTGTGAGTGATTCCCGCAGTGCCGTCATATCCGTTGGGAAAAAGAAGTAAAAGCTGGAGTGATTCCCGGGCAGCAGCATCACCAAAGCAACTAGTGTGGGAATGAGGGCTGTCATATCCGCTGAGTGTCGGCACAAAGGGTTAAAGTTCACAGATTCCCGCGCGTGGGAATGAGGGCTGTCTGCAGGGAATCAGCGCCGTATGCGTCGGGGGGGGGGAGGGGGGGACACGCGTGCAGCAGGGTGGCCACCAGCGCTGGTGGCGGCAGGGCCCACGCCTCGGCCCACGAGCTGCGGCAACTGTCGGCTAGGGTGCAGCAATAGCTGACGCTGCCGCCTACTACGATGGCGGCCGGGCCCACATGCCCTGCCCCGTTCTGTTCCTGGTACACACACTATGCGGAAAACATTATCCCATGGCCGGCCGCCTCCTGCCATGGCGGCAGGACCCGCCGCCTCCTGCCGTGGGTGGCCACCAGCGCTGGTGGCGGCAGGGCCCACGCCTCGGCCCACGAGCTGCAGCAACTGTCGGCTAGGGTGCGGCAATAGCTGACGCTGCCGCCTACTACGATGGCGGCCGGGCCCACATGCCCTGCCCCGTTCTGTTCCTGGTACACACACTATGCGGAAAACGTTATCCCATGGCCGGCCGCCTCCTGCCATGGCGGCAGGGCCCGCCGCCTCCTGCCGTGGCGGCAGGTGCCATGTGTCGCCTGCCGCACCTGCCGCCACCGCTGAGGGGGTCTTTTTTGTCAAATTGATCCACAGGTAGTCTCTTTTGTCAATTCATCTGGTCAGGTGGTCCTTTTGGACAAAAAAATCTGAAGTGCAAGCCATGTGTCTTGATTGTATCTCCATTGAAGTGCCAAGATGCTTTCAAGATATAATGACAGTATGTCTAACTAAGAGCAACTCTATCTGATATCCTCAAATTTAGAGGAGTAAACGGCCGAGTATCCTTTAGTGAAGTATTTTTACTCCTCTAAATTTTGGTTGTTTCTATTTGATCCCATAAACTTAGCCGTGTAAAATGGAATTCAGTGCACGCAAATACAAATTCAATTCAAACAAATACTTATAAAACCTACTAAAACAAAAATTCGGTGCCGATACATAATATTTTACATTGGCATTAACTAATCAAAACTTACTAAACTAATCAATATCCGTCTCTTCGACGAGCTTCTTCCAATCGCCTCCGGTCAGCCTACCGATCAAATGGTCGGGGCCTTGGCCGTCGCCATCGTTGTTGCCGCCACCGTCTTCATCGTCGCCGGACGGAACGATGACATTCATCCCTCCTATAGCTAGTTGCTCGTACAAGCGGCGTTCCGCCTCTGCTTGCTTCAGGCAGCGGTGGTGGAGCTCCACCATGAACGCCTCATCGGCGGCCTCTGTCCCGATGCACTCCCAGCCTCCTATTCCTCCCTCCTCTCCCGCACAGAGACTACCCGCAGGTCGACGAGATCCAACAGTGGCATCTCTCCAAACTCGAAGTTCCGGTGGCCATCGGCGCCGTGTAAGCGAACGGGCATGATGTCGTATGCCCGCGTCACCTACTCGGCGGAATGGAAGCTCTCAATCCAGATCTTCTTGTGGGTGTGCCGGTCGATTATGTCAGCTAAGTATGGCAATGGGTAGGGTATGGGGCGTGTAGAGCAATACCATATACATACCCGTGTAGCCAATGGATACAAAATTTTATCCATACCCATACCCATGGGTATGAAACTTTACCCATACCCTACCCGACGGGTACCTATACCCATTAGGTACCCAATGAGTAGATCAAATAGCGCACAAGTTATTTACAATTTTACATTCATCGATAGAACATTTGACAAAAAAAACATTTATCTCAATTCAATAATAGATAGATGAGTACATGACAATTAGGTCAATTCAAATTGACAATTGGTGACAACTTTAACATAAGTTCACAAGCTCACAACACACCTCACCAAATAACATCCGACAAGTAACAAATAAAAAACATTTGTAGCACCCATCAGCCAACACAAACGGCACCTAGCACAAACTAGAATATGTTGGAGCCCCATGGGTAAGATCCACATGTTAATATAAATGGGTAGGGTATGGGTATATCCACAGGTAGAAGGCTATACCGTTCCCTACCCACGACTTAATGGGTAGGTTATGGATACTACTCATGTGTATAAAATTATGCCCATACCCTGCCCATGCGGATACGGTATCCACGGGTACATGTACCCATGGTTAAAATTGCCATCCATGTTTCCCACTTTCCATTTCGCATGCCGATGTATTGCTTCTATGGCGGCGATGGTGGGAGCCCGAGGAAGCCGGGCAGGCGGTCGCGGGAGGAAGAAGTGGTGGCACGGTGGGAGGAAGAAGCGGCAGAATTGCCATGGCCTCGACATCGCTCGTGGCGGCGCGGATCTGCACTGCGGATGGGTGGTGGGGAGCGGTGGCGGTGGGATCCCACCATTATCGATCAAGGAGTGGGTGCGGTACGGTGCGGGGCTCACTGGCGGAGATTGGGTGAAGGAGAGGTGCGGTTGGATTTCACTCCACGACCGCATGGAGGAGTAAATATAAGGGTTCGGCACCGCTTAGAGTATTTTTTTTAACTCCTGTAAGCATTTTTGGGCTTCGGCTAGGTGTCATCTAGAGAAGAAAAAACGATTTTTTTTCTATTCTGACCGATTTTAGTGGATCGGCTAGAGTTGCTCTAGTTTTCCAACCTCATTTTTTTGGTCAAAAAAGATATTTGAAGAATAAAGAAGAATGACAAACATGACAAAAAATCAGCTTGGGTTCATGCCTGGAAATTTGACCATGGGTGCTACTTTTACAATAAGTTATGAGAGATACACAGAACAAAACAAGGACATGCATATGTTCATTGACTTGTAGAAGATCTACAGTTAGATATTGTGAAATGCCATGTGGTGCCTTGGAGAAACACAGAGTCCCAACAAACTAGATTACTCTCATCAAGGACATGTATGGTAATGTTGGGACAAGTATTCATACAAGTGATGGTACACCGATGACTTTCCAATTGAAATAGGACTCAACCAAGGGTGGGCTTTGAACCCTTATCTTTTTTGCTTTGTAATGGATGAGGTCACAAGGGATATACAATGAGTTATCTCAAGGTGGATGCTCTTTGCGAATGATATGGTGCTAGTCGATGATAGTTGGATGAAGGTTAATAGAAAGTTGGAGTTGTGGAGGCCAACTTTGAAATTATAAGGTTTTTGACTTAGTAGAACTAAAACTGAGCACATGAGGTATGGTTTTAGTACTCTAAACACGAGGAGGAGAAAGTTAGCCTTTATGGGCAAGTGGTACCTCAGAAGGACACCTTTAGATATTTGGGGTCAATGATGCAGAAGAATGATGATATCGGTAAATATGTGAGATGTCGAATCAAAGCCGGATGGATGAATTAGCACCAAGCTTCTGGCGTCCTCTGTGATAAGAAAGTGCAACAAAAACTAAAAGGCGGATTCTATAGGACGGCGATTCGACCAACAATGGTGTATGGCATAGAATGTCGGCAAACTAAAAGGATACATGTCCAACAACAAAGTGTAGCCGCGATCCGCATGATGGGATGGATATATGATCATACAAAAAAGAAATGCATCTAGAATTACGATATACATGATAGAGTTCTGGCAGCACCAATCGGAGAGAGGTTTGTCCAACATTGTCTGAGGTGTTTTTGGGCATATCCAACGCATGTCGCCTGAAGCATCAGTGTTGATGGGGGAATACCTATGGAGTAGGCCCATGGATATGTACGTCCCAGGCCCATCAAGAATATGACCCAAAATACAATGGCACGACGGTTACTCAGTAAGCCCATTGAGGTTACAACCCAAGATATCATCGGCCAGGCGATTCCTCACCAGCGGACTAAGTGTCGACACTCGGATTCTACACCACCCCGATGAATAAGTACCAGCAATTGGTCATCACCAAGACATATAGCAGTCGGATGACTTGCAATCAGCTGTGCCAGGGGACATACACGATCTCCATGATGCATTAAATGCTGCCTTTACCCAACAGTGGTGTATCTAGTTAAACGACGGGTAGAGGGCAAGGAAGATGATGGCCGCATTGGAGGCGTTTGCATGGTACTCCTGTCGCCTCCAAAGATTGTCGACGGTGCCCGACAAGGAGGAGCGGCTCCTCGTGGGTTATCGTCGGTTACTTACTATGGCGGAGACGGACACCTGCCGTCCCCCGGAGGAAGAATGTGAAGACGCTTCGGGTGGCCCTGGAGCAGTCTGTGCGTGAGGCTGCGGAGGCAGCGGCGGAGGCTACACGAGTGGGCAAGATCTAGTGGAAGTAGGACTGCACGTCTGGAGGATGAAGGACTACATCATCCTCTCATCTTGCTTCGACAGCTTCGACGACAACTCCAACGACCCACCTCGTGACGCGGACGCTGCTAAATTTCGTGTTTTGACCCTTTTCCCAAACCTATTTGAGATCTGACCCTAGTTTGATTTTTTTTGAGATCTGACCCTTTTGCTACTGTCAGGGACCATGGCGGTAGGGTATAACAGCCTACCGCCAAGGACCCTGGCGGTAGGGTTGCATGCCCTGCCGCCAAAAACCTCCTAAGTATTGAACACAGTGCGTGCTCGTGTCTACCGCCAAGCACCTTGGCGGTCGGGTTGTGCAGGCTACCGCCAGCCCGTTTGGCGGTAGCGATGTTTCCTACCGCTAAATTCCCTGGAGGTAGGCTGTTAGACCCTACCGCCATGGACTCTGGTGGTAGCAAAAGGGTCAGATCTCGAAAATTTTTCAACCTAGGGTCAGATCTCGAATAGGTTTCAGAAAAGGGTCAAAACACGAAATTTTGCCCGCTGACGCCTACAGCTGCGCCGGCGATCGGAAGGGAAAAGGGCCGAAGTGGTAAAGCTCCGCCATCTCCATCTTTAAATTTAAATATTTAAGAGTAATCTAGTTTAACCTTGTGATGTGAACTGGGACCCGATCTTTCGATGAGAGAGGATAACTACGATTTTGGGTGGGACTTGACCCTCATGATCCGGCTACCAACCGTATAGGAAGAACCGTACACGACTGATATCCACGGCAATCGCTGAACCAACTCCACGGCGTTATCGACCGAGCCAACAGCGCGATCGACCTATCCACGAAGGATTTTTCCTACAAGCAAATCGAAGAACATGCAAGAAAATAATAGCCAAGCAATCTCAAAATTGCGAATATGCTAGATGGGATTAATCTCACAAGATGGGTTCCGATAGGATGTCTTGACGGTCGCACTAGCCGCTACGAGCGAAGATAAATAAAAGTAGCAATAGCTAAACTTCTCTAAACAAAACCCAGTCTAAACCCTAACCTATTGGATGCTATTTATTAACTACGGAGATACGCCCGACCGAGGCGGTGGCGACTGAATTGTAGCGAGACACGCTTGATGTGCTGGACCAGGCCGTGTACGTCATGCATGTAGTAGCAAATATTGGCCCATGCTGGGCCCACTTATTGGTTGATGATTCTTGCACAGATGATTCCACTATAGGGCGTTGCATGCCTTGCATGATGGCCAGAACTTCCAAGGTGTGTGCATATGGACTTGCATGCACATGGGCACACCATCTTGGCCGTGGACCATTGGTAGTGCATATGCATGTACAAATCTTCTTCAACTCTGCATACAACAATAAAATGTGTAGTATATTTGCATCCATTAGTAAAACAAAGAATTGGACACTTAGATTAGAAATCACCTGAAAAATACGTCGTTTCATATTTGTACGTGTAGCTATCATGGCTTTGTCCACATCATCCTCCCTTTCTTGAAAACAAAGCCGTCCTCGGCTTTCATTTATTTGAAACACATCATAAAGCAACACAAAACTAGATGCAACATATATAGGCCGTTCCGAAGGCATTAGCTCATGAGGATGAAATAAATTTGTTATAGGAATATCATGAAAAATTTGATCCCACACAAAGTCTATGTATGAATTATGGGGATGCAAACTAACTATATGGGTACAGTGTATATCCGGATTACAAGTTGGGACACTCAACGGAAACATATCAGAATTGATAGCAATCATAGTGTGCATAGTATGATCCGTTGATTTAGCTTTCCCATCATTTACTATTTCATCGGGGGTCATAGGAAGCAAGTTGATGGTTTTTCCTTCAAACACAAGAGTATACGAATTTGTTCTACCATGATGAGTAACACTATTATCATATTGCCAAGGTCGACCTAACAATAAAGAACAAGCTTGCATGGGTACAACATCACAGTCAACGTAATCATGATATGACCCAAGTGTAAATTGTACTCGCACACGATGTGTTGCCTTCAACTTACCACAGTCGTTGAACCATTGGATGTAATATGGATGGGGGTGTCTTGTAGTGGTGAGGCAAAGTTTCTCGACCATCTCTATACTCGCCAAATTATTGCAGCTTCCACCATCAATGATCACACGAACGGAATGCCCTTTGACAACAAACTTAGTTTGAAAAAGATTATGGCGTTGAGGCATCTCAGTATGCCCAACCTGGGCACTAAGTACTCGCATGGTGACAAGGCTTGGGTATTGATCTGCCATCGCTGCATTAACATGTATCGCCTCCGTCTCATTCTCCTCAGTGTTACCTGCATTATTAGTGGCAAGCATAGCACGTGTATCTTCATCCAAATCACTAGCAGAAGAGTACTCACCATCTTCCCGTACAATGAATGTTCGTTTATTTGGACAGTCCTTCATCAAGTGCCCGCCACCTTTGCATATATGACACTTCATGTCCCTTGTGCGTCCAGACGAAGTGGTGGGTGCTAGAGAAATTGCTTTCGAAGCCTTGGATGATTGTGGAGCTGATTTTGAACTTGATGGGTGTGTACCATTGTTAGTGGACGAAACAGTAGAAGAGGGTGTCCATGATGAGCGATGACCTGCAGAAAAGTTACCTCGGCCCATGTTGTGTCATCCCTGTACTTCCCTTTCAGCTTTACAAGCAAAATGAAACAAATGAGTAATAGAATTGTACTCCTTATAGTCCAATATATCCTGAATATCACAATTCAAACCACCTAAAAATCTAGCCATCATAGCATCGTCGGTTTCAACTAATCCACATCGCACTAAGCCAGTTTGCAATTCTTGATAATAATCCTCTACAGAATTGCTACCTTGTTTTAAACGTTGCAATTCATTTAGTTTATCACGAGCATAATATGAAGGAACATAGCGTTGTCGCATAGCTCGTTTTAAACCATCCCAAGTAGTAGGTATATTATTCGCATTAATACGATAATATTCACTCCACCACATGGAAGCAAAGTTTGTAAATTCACTAGTGGCTGCCCTAACCCTTTGGTTCTCAGGAATATCATGACATGCAAATTTTTGTTCAACAGAAAGTTCCCAGTCAAGATAAACATCTGGATTATATTTACCATTGAAAGCAGGCATAGTAAATTTGATTTTGGCAGTAGAGTGTTCATAATCTCTAACATCATACCTGGGTTGACCTCGTGCCATATCGTGACGGTTGAAACGTAGTTGTCGATGAGCACGGTCATTGTGGTGGTTGACCATTTGGTCGTCTTCGGTGTCACCAGAATAATCCTCGTAGTTGTCCCATGTTGCTCGACGCGGGGAGGAATTTGTTGGTGCTGGTTTATGGTGGCGGCATCAGTGGCAGTAGTTGGGTGTTGTGGATGACCCATGGGCACACGCCGAGCTCGCGAAATAGCGGCAACACCCGCGGAGTTGCGAGGATCAACGTTGGTGTTGACGTGGGGTGCAGCCTGCAACTCATCCAGACATGACAAGATGTCCTGTAGATGTGTGTTGGCAACACCCTGTGCATCCTTGATGGCCTTGAGCCTCTCTTCGGCCGCAATTTGAGCACCCTCAAGTTGGGCGAGACGCTCGCTGGTGACTTTCACATCTGCGGTGAGGCCCTCAAGTGTGGGTTGTTCATGTGCCATTGTTAGCGAAAGAGAGAGAAAAAACACAGTGTATAATCCCTATCAACTAGTAGGACGTGGTGGAGAAAATTCGCTCACACTCAAGCTTAGTATCAAATTCTTACTTGTTCTTACCAATGCAACAGGTGGTGATCGGCACGTTGGTGTTGGCTTCAAACTACCAATGGAGATTGAATGGAGCGATAACCAGGAATCAGTAAAGCCGGGACCTGTACTTATTGGTAGGAAAAAATGTAGCTTGGCAAAGGCTTCTCAACTCACAATATTAGTGGCACAATTTAGCAAAAAGCAATGCAAGTTGAATAATTGTTCAAACTCCTAGCTAATGCTGGCAGTCGACTAGTAAGAGATAAAACAATCTAAGCCCAGATACTGAATCAAGTGAATGGGAAGCGATGAAAGTATGATAGCTCTAAATAGCTAGATATAAGTGAGGTATAAATACAGTGTATGGCAACACTCGAAAATAGATGATAGACAAAGTTGCCAGCAAGTAGCAGCAAAAATAATGTCCAGGGTAGCAAACAGAACAAAGTAGTCCAAAAGAGATGAGCCGGCCTGATCTTTTTTTTCAACTTTTTTTTCTTTTTTTTCGTTCTTTTTTTAATCCTTTCTTCTTTTTTTTGCTTTTTTGCTGTTTTTTAGGCCGGTTTCTAGCAGAAGATACGTAGGACACAATTTGGAGTAACAAGGACGTAGATTCTTGTTTGTTGGAACTTGTGCTACTAGAGCTTAAATACTGCTAGCTAACCACCAGATAAAATAAGGCACAGTCCTCACGGTGATGCTTACCGGCATGCAAGATCGGAAAGAAAATTGAGGGAACAATACACGTCGGGAAGACAAACATGTGAAAACGGAAACAAACGCCGGATAAAAGAAAAGATTAAACAAATAGATCGGCGCATGTGAATAGACAGACACGCAAACAACGGACAAAATTACTGTTCTGACCTATAGGGCTAACTAAATCCCGATTTGACCTCGTTTCAAAATAAATTTCGTTTCTGACCTTTTTCGGTGACGCCAAGATCCCTGGCGTCTGGGTTACGAAGCAGACGCCAGGGACCCTGGCGTCTGGCCCCTGGCCCGCACTGCCCGCGTGCCCGTTGACCTGCTGACGTGGCAAAGGGGCCAGACGCCAGGGACCCTGGCGTCTGGCCCTGGTAACAGAATAACCCTTGGGGAAAGTGTGTGGGACCCACCCCACACAATTTCCCCAATCCACAACCCGAGCTTGAAGAACACTTGGAGCTCTCACACTCTCTCCTACCCCTCAAGCTCCCCCTCAAATCCTCTCCAAAAGGTACATCCCTTAGGTGGATCTTTCCATCACTTTGTTGCTCTTGTTAATCTCCCCCAAATCATCCAATTATTTTTTGTCAAATCTTGTTATTTTGGTTGCATTTTATACATGTTGGTGGAACCCTAGTTCATGTTTTCTCCCTTATGTTAGTGTGAATGGCTTGGTTAACTTTGATAATATAGTGCTATGCATGGTGTGTAGTAGGAATATATGCTTGTTGAGTAGAAAGATTGGGGGTTAGGGTTAGTTAGTGATTAGGGTTAACTTTGCTTAGTGTGTGTTAATTAGTGATACTTTTGTGGACATCACCAATAATTTAGTCTTGATATGATTTGGATAGAATTAGATGTATTTGGATAAACACACCAATTCTCATTGAAGTCTTAAATCCATTCATGTTATTTTTAGATGGAGAGACTTGTTAATGTTCATTACATGGACAAGGAGGCATTCTTGAGTAACAATGCCGACACGGGTGAGGAATCATTGGTTTTTGATACAAGCCCTAGCTATGAGGATGTTGTTGCAAAAGTGAGACAAGTCTTAGAGTGGATGGACACCAATGTTGATGTTAAGTTAATAGGAAGGTATGATGTTGGAGTTGGAGCCAAATCTCGCTTGAAAAGTATGCCTATCACCTCGGATTTGCATTGGGATGTATACAAGGAAAAGGTATCCCAATCGGAAGACAAGTCACTTGAATTGTTTACCACCAAGGTTGAATCTCCTCGGTTTACCATTGATTTGAACCGGCATGTCTCTTCCCCAATGGATGAGATGAGCGAGAGGACAATGGTGCCACTTGTTGAGCATAGGGTTGTGGTTGATGCCCCCAATGTTTATCCCCCACCATGTCCCCGTGTACCATCTATCAAAGCAAATGAGGTTGAGTTGTATGCCCCCAATGCTTCTAGCCAACCACCAACTAGCCAAGCAAATGAAGTTGAGGTGATTGCTAGTGACGAAGTAATTCAAGAGGATGAAGATGTTTATGATGACGACGAAGAGCAAGAGGAAGGGTTTCATGGTAATGATGTTGGTGACTTGAATGCGTACATAACGCAAAAGGACATGGATCGTGACTTGCCTTTTAGGCGTCAATATGCGTATGACTCGGATGACGAGGGTCCAGTTGAACAGTTGGACGAGGATGGATTCACAAAGGAGGAGAACCAAATCCACTTTGAGCTGACGGGCTTACAAAAAAGAACTCACTTGTTTAAAGATCTCAGCCTTGCCCATAAAGATGTTGTTGACGGTGGAATGAGAATGACGGTGATTGAGCCAACACCATGCCCGGATCCAGGAGAACCAAGGGTGGAGAATGAGGACGAGAATGCTTATTTGAAGAAAGGATTGAAGTTTCTGAGCTTGCCTATGCTGAAGTTTTGGTTGGCTGACTATGCCATTCGAAACCATAGGCCAATTTATGTTGAGCACTCGGACATGAAGTCGCGTTACACCGTGGTGTGTGAGCAAAAGGAATGCACATGGAAGGTTCGTGCAAGAAAGCTTAAAGAAACCGAAGAATGGGTGTTGAAAAGTTGTGATACCACTCATAGATGCAAACCGCCATCGAAACGACTTAGAAAGACACACCGTCAACTCACATCTGAGTATCTCGGATACAAATGGATGAAAGACATAGCGTTTGATCCCACTGTGAAAGTGAGGTTTCTCATGCGGGCGGTGAAAAAACAATTTGGTTATGAAGTCAAGTATGGGAAGGCATGGAAGGCAAAGGCAAATGCTATTAGGATGTTGTATGGTGGTTATGAAGAAGCATACAACCAGCTCCCAAGGTTGTTGGCCGCGATTGCACACAGGAACCCGGGCATGTTTCATGTGGTCGAGGATCACGAGGGAGTGTTCCACCGTACCTTCTGGAGTTATGGACAATGTGTGGAGGCGTTTCAGCATTGTCGTCCGGTCTTGTCTATAGATGGCACGTTCTTGACCGATAGATATAAGGGCACACTAATGGTAGCAATGGCGCACTCATCAAACGACAACGTGTTGCCGTGTGCATTTGCTTTGGTGCCTTCCGAGTACCAAGACAACTGGGAGTGGTTCATGGGTCATGTTAGGCACAACGTGATTGGGGCTAGGGTGGTATGCATCATATCGGACCGGCATCATGGCATACTCAAGGCAATGGACATTGTTATTCCAGGATTTCCAAAGCTTCACCATAGATGGTGCATGAGGCATTTCGTGGCCAACTTTTACCGGGCATGTAAGAGCAAGGAGCTCAGCAAAGACCTTACCCATGTATGTGTGGCCTTCACCACGCAAGGTTTCATGCTCGGTTCAACAAACTCTTTGCAGCGGTGAACGAAGGGGGAAAAGAGTTCTTAACTAGGAATTTAAGTGAGAAGCACAAGTGGGCACGCGCTCATGACGATGGTGGTTGGCGATATGGCGACATGACGAGCAATCTCGTAGAATGTTTCAACAATGTGTTGAAGGGTGATCATGCATTGCCGGTGACTGCAATAGTGGAGTACACCTTCTTCAAGCTTAATGAGTACTTTCAGAGGCATTCTGAAGAGACTGCAAAATGGATAGGTGAAAAAAAGGATTATCTGGAAAAGGTTGATGAATGGTTGCAGTTACAAGCAAGCAAGTCTTCACGGCAACAAGTTATCATATTCGATAGACTTGAAATGATCTATCAAATTGACGAGCCAGATGGCACAACACGAGACGGTAGACAATATGGTGGTGCTGCATTTGAGGTGAAACTGAAGACTCGGTGGTGCCAGTGCGAGAGGCCTAGTAAGTATCATTGGCCATGCTCGCATTTGATAACGGCGGCGAAGGCAAGAAACATACATGTTAATGATGGAAAAACCGTGAGGATGCAAGAGTTCCATGTGGAAGCAACTAGGTTGACATGGGCGCCAAGATTTCACCCTTTCTTGGACCAATCACAGTGGCCTGAGTACCATGGCCCTCATATTAGGCCAAACCCTCTTCTGAAGGTGGAGACGAAGGGTAGAAGGAGAACTAAGAGGTTCATGTTGGGTTTCGTAGTAATTTCAAAAAATTTCCTACGCACACGCAAGATCATGGTGATGCATAGCAACAAGAGGGGAGAGTGTTGTCTACGTACCCACGCAGACCGACTGCGGAAGTGTTGACACGACGTAGAGGAAGTAGTCGTACGTCTTCACGATCCAACCGATCAAGCACCGAAACTACGGCACCTCCGAGTTCGAGCACATGTTCAGCCCGATGACGATCCCCGGACTCCGATCCAGCAAAGTTTCGGGGAAGAGTTCCGTCAGCACGACGGCGTGGTGACGATCTTGATGCACTACAGCAGCAGGGCTTCGCCTAAACTCCGCTACAGTATTGTCGAGGATTATGGTGGCAGGGGGCACCGCACACGGCTAAGGAATAGATCACGTGGATCAACTTGTGTGTTTCTGGGGTGCCTCTGCCTCAGTATATAAAGGATTAGAGGGGGGAGGCTGGCCGGCCACAGGAGGCGCGCCAGGAGAGTCCTACTCCCTCTGGGAGTAGGATCCCCCCCCCCAATCCTAGTTGGAATAGGATTCCTTGAGGGGGGAAAGAGAGAGAGGGGGCCGGCCACCTCTCCTAGTCCAAATAGGACTAGGGGAAGGGGGGAGGCGCACAGCCACCTTGGGATGCCCCTTTCTCCTTTCCACTAAAGCCCACTAAGGCCCATATAGCTCCCGGGGGGTTCCGGTAACCTCCCGGTACTCCGGTAAAATCCCGATTTCACCCGGAACACTTCCGATATCCAAACATAGGCTTCCAATATATCAATCTTTATGTCTCGGCCATTTCGAGACTCCTCGTCATGTCCGTGATCACATCCGGGACTCCGAACAACCTTCGGTACATCAAAATGTATAAACTCATAATATAACTGTCATCGTAACCTTAAGCGTGCGGACCCTACGGGTTCGAGAACAATGTAGACATGACCGAGACACGTCTCCGGTCAATAACCAATAGCGGGACCTGGATGCCCATATTGGCTCCTACATATTCTATGAAGATCTTTATCGGTCAGACCGCATAACAACATACGTTGTTCCCTTTGTCATCGGTATGTTACTTGCCCGAGATTCGGTCGTCGGTATCCAATACCTAGTTCAATCTCGTTACCGGCAAGTCTCTTTACTCGTTCCGTAATACATCATCCCACAACTAACTTATTAGTTGCAATGCTTGCAAGGCTTAAGTGATGTGCATTACCGAGAGAGCCCAGAGATACCTCTCCGACAATCGGAGTGACAAATCCTAATCTCGAAATACGCCAACCCAACATGTACCTTTGGAGACACCTGTAGTACTCCTTTATAATCACCCAGTTACGTTGTGACGTTTGGTAGTACCCAAAGTGTTCCTCCGGTAAACGGGAGTTGCATAATCTCATAGTTATAGGAACATGTATAAGTCATGAAGAAAGCAATAGCAACATACTAAACGATCGGGTGCTAAGCTAATGGAATGGGTCATGTCAATCAGATCATTCAACTAATGATGTGACCTCGTTAATCAAATAACAACACTTTGTTCATGGTCAGGAAACATAACCATCTTTGATTAACGAGCTAGTCAAGTAGAGGCATACTAGTGACACTCTGTTTGTTTATGTATTCACACATGTATTATGTTTCCGGTTAATACAATTCTAGCATGAATAATAAATATTTATCATGAAATAAGGAAATAAATAATAACTTAATTATTGCCTCTAGGGCATATTTCCTTCAGTCTCCCACTTGCACTAGAGTCAATAATCTAGTTCACATCGCTATGTAATTAACAGCAATAGTTCACATCTTTATGTGATTGGTTCACATCTTCATGTGACTAACACCCAAAGGGTTTACTAGATTCAATAATCTAGTTCACATCGCTATGTGATTAACACCCAAAGAGTGATCATGTGAGAGAAATTTAGTCAACGGGCCTGCCAAATTCAGATCCGTATGTATTTTGCAAAATTCTATGTCTACAATGCTCTGCATGGAGCCACTCTAGCTAATTGCTCCCACTTTCAATATGTATCTAGATCGAGACTTAGAGTCATCCAGATCTGTGTCAAAACTTGCATCGACGTAACTTTTTACGACGAACCTTTTTGTCACCTCCATAATTGAGAAATATTTCCTTATTCCACTAAGGATAATTTTGACCACTGTCCAGTGATCTACTCTTAGATCACTATTGTACTCCCTTGCTTAACACAGTGTAGGGTATATAATAGATCTGGTACACAGCATGGCATACTTTATAGAACCTATGGCTGAGGCATAGGGAATGACTTTCATTCTCTTTCTATCTTCTGCCGTGGTCGTGCTTTGAGTCTTACTCAATTTAACACCTTATGACACAGGCAAGAACTCTTTCTTTGACTGTTCCATTTTGAACTACTTCAAAATCTTGTCAAGGTATGTACTCATTGAAAAAACTTATCAAGCGTCTTGATCTATCTCTATAGATCTTGATGCTCAATATGTAAGCAGCTTCACCGAGGTCTTTCTTTGAAAAATTCCTTTCAAGCACTCCTTTATGCTTTGCAGAATAATTCTACATTATTTCTGATCAACAATATGTCATTCACATATACTTATCAGAAATGTTGTAGTGCTCCCACTCACTTTCTTGTAAATACAGGCTTCACCGCAAGTCTGTATAAAACTATATGCTTTGATCAACTCATCAAAGCGTATATTCCAACTCCGAGATGCTTCCACCAGTCCATAGATGGATCGCTGGAGCTTGCATATTTTGTTAGCACCTTTAGGATTGACAAAACCTTCTGGTTGTATCATATACAACTCTTCTTTAATAAATCTATTAAGGAATGCAGTTTCGTTTATCCATTTGCCAGATTTCATAAAACGCGGCAATTGCTAACATGATTCGGACAGACTTAAGCATAAATACGAGTGAGAAACTCTCATCGTAGTCAACACCTTGAACTTGTCGAAAACCTTTTTGCGACAATTCTAGCTTTGTAGATGGTAACACTACTATCAGTGTCCGTCTTCCTCTTGAAGATCCATTTATTTCCATGGCTTGCCGATAATCGGGCAAATCCATCAAAGTCCATACTTTGTTCTCATACATGGATCATATCTCAGATTTCATGGTCTCAAACCATTTTGCGGAATCTTGGCTCATCATCGCTTCCCCATAGTTCGCAAGTTCGTCATGGTCTAGTAACATGACTTCCAGAACAGGATTACCGTATCACTCTGGTGCGGATCTCACTCTGGTTTACCTACGAGATTTGGTAGTAACTTGATCTGAAGTTACATGATCATCATCATTAGCTTCCTCACCAATTGGTGTAGTAGCCACAGGAACAGATTTTTGTGATGAACTACTTTCCAATAAGGGAGAAGGTACAATTACCTTATCAAGTTCTACTTTCCTCCCACTCACTTCTTTCGAGAGAAACTCCTTCTCTAGAAAAACTCCGAATCTAGCAACAAAAGTCTTGCCTTCGGATTTGTGATAGAAGGTGTACCCAACAGTCTCCTTTGGGTATCCTATGAAGATTTACTTCTCCGATTTGGGTTCGAGCTTATCATGTTGAAACTTTTTCACATAAGCATCGCAGTCCCAAACTTTAAGAAACGACAACTTTGGTTTCTTGCCAAACCACAGTTCAGATTGTGTCGTCTCAACGGATTTAGATGGTGCCCCTTTTTAACGTGAATGCAGCTGTCTCTAATGCATAACCCCAAAACGATAGTGGTAGATTGGTAAGAGACATCATAGATTGCACTATATCCAATAAAGTACGGTTATGACGATCGGACACACCATTATGCTGTGGTGTTCCAGGTGGCATGAGTTTGTGAAACTATTCCACAATGTTTTAATTGAAGACCAAACTCGTAACTCAAATATTTGTCTCCGCGATCAGATCGTAGAAACTTTTTTTTTCTTGTCACGATGATTTTCCACTTCACCCTGGAATTATTTGAACTTTTCAAATGTTTCAGACTTATGTTTCATCAAGTAGATATACTCATATCTGCTCAAATCATCTGTGAAGATCAGAAAATAATGATACATGTCATGAGCCTCAATATTCATCGGACCACATACATCAGTATGTATGATTTCCAACAAATCTGTTGCTTGCTCCATTGTTCCGAAGAACGGAGTCTTGGTCATCTTGCCCATGAGGCATGGTTCGCAAGCATCAACTGATTCATAATCAAGTGATTCCAAAAGCCCATCAATATGGAGTTTCTTCATGCGCTTTACACCAATATGACCTAAACGGCAGTGCCACAAATAAGTTGCACTATCATTATTAACTTTGCATCTTTTGGTTTCAATATTATGATTATGTGTATCACTATGATCAAGATCCAATGAACTATTTTCATTGGGTGTGTAACCATATGATGTTTTATTCATGTAAACAGAACAACAATTTATTCTCTTACTTAAATGAATAACCATATTACAATAAACATGATCAAATCATATTCATGCTCAACGCAAACACCAAATAACACTTATTCAGGTTCAACACTAATCCCGAAAGTATATGGGAGTGTGCGATGATGATCATATCAATCTTGGAACCACTTCCAACACACATCGTCACTTCACCCTTAACTAGTCTCTGTTTATTCTGCAACTCCCGTTTCGAGTTACTAATCTTAGCAACTGAACTAGTATCAAATACTGAGGGGTTGCTATAAACACTAGTAAAGTACACATCAATAACATGTATATCAAATATACTTATGTTCACTTTGCCATCCTCCTTATCTGCCAATCACTTGGGGTAGTTCCGCTTCCAGTGACCAGTCCCTTTGCAGTAGAAACACTTAGTCTCAGGCTTAGGACCAGACTTGGGCTTCTTCACTTGAGCAGCAACTTGCTTGCCGTTCTTCTTGAAGTTCCCCTTCTTCCCTTTGCCCTTTTATTGAAACTAGTGGTCTTGTCTACCATCAACACTTGATGCTCTTTCTTGATTTCTACCTTCGTCGATTTCAACATCACGAAGAGCTTGGGAATCACTTTAGTCATCCCTTGCATATTATAGTTCATCACAAAGTTCTACTAACTTGGTGATGGTGACTAGAGAATTCTGTCAATCACTATTTTATCTGGAAGATTAACTCCCACTTGATTCAAGCGATTGTAGTACTCAGACAATTTGAGCACATGCTCACTAGTTGAGCGATTCTCCTCCATCTTTTAGCTATAGAACTTGTTGGTGACTTCATATCTCTCAACTCGGGTATTTGCTTGAAATATTAACTTCAATTCCTGGAACATCTCATATGGTCCATGACGTTCAAAACGTCTTTGAAGTCCCGATTCTAAGCCGTTAAGCATGGTGCAGTAAACTATCAAGTAGTCATCATATTGAGCTAGCCAAACGTTCATAACGTCTGCATCTGCTCCTGCAATAGGTCTGTCACCTAGCGGTGCATCAAGGACATAATTCTTCTGTGCAGCAATGAGGATAAACCTCAGATCACGGATCCAATCCGCATCATTGCTACTAACATTTTTCAACACAATTTTTCTCTAGGAACATATCAAAATAAACATATGAAAACAACAACGCAAGCTATTGATCTACAACATAATTTGCAAAATACCACCAGGACTAAGTTCATGATAAATTTAAGTTCAATTAATCATATTACTTAAGAACTCCCACTTAGATAGACATCCCTCTAATCTTCTAAGTGATTACGTGATCCATATCAACTAAACCACAACCGATCATCACGTGAGATGGAGTAGTTTTCAATGGTGAACATCGTTATGTTGATCATATCTACTATATGATTCACGCTCGACCTTTCGGTCTCCGTGTTCCGAGGCCATATCTGCATATGCTAGGCTCGTCAAGTTTAACCTGAGTATTCTGCGTGTGCAAAACTGGCTTGCACCCGTTGTAGATGGACGTAGAGCTTATCACACCCGATCATCACGTGGTGTCTGGGCACGACGAACTTTGGCAACGGTGCATACTCAGGGAGAACACTTCTTGATAATTTAGTGAGAGATCATCTTATAATTCTACCGTCAATCAAAGCAAGATAAGATGCATAAAAAGATAAACATCACATGCAATCAATATAAGTGATATGATATGGCCATCATCATCTTGTGCTTGTGATCTCCATCTCCGAAGCACCGTCATGATCACCATCATCACCGGCACGACACCTTGATCTCCATCGTAGCATCGTTGTCGTCTCGCCAATCTTATGCTTCCACGACTATCACTACCGTTTAGTAATAAAGTAAAGCATTACATCGCGATTGCATTGCATACAATAAAACGACAACCATAAGGCTCCTGCGAGTTGCCGATAACTCGGTTACAAAACATGATCATCTCATACAATAAAATTCAGCATCATGTCTTGACCATATCACATCACAACATGCCCTGCAAAAACAAGTTAGACGTCCTCTACTTTGTTGTTGCAAGTTTTACGTGGCTGCTACGGGCTTAAGCAAGAACCAATCTCACCTACGCATCAAAACCACAACGATAGTTTGTCAAATAGACTCCGTTTTAACCTTCGCAAGGACCGGGCGTAGCCACATTTGGTTCAACTAAAGTTGGAGAGACAGTCGCCCACAAGCCACCTATGTGCAAAGCACGTCGGGGGAACCGGTCTCACGTAAGCGTACGCGTAATGTTGGTTCGGGTCGTCTCGTCCAACAATGCCGCCGAACCAAAGTATGACATGCTGGTAGGCAGTATGACTTATATCGCCCACAACTCACTTGTGTTCTACTCGTGCATATAACATCAACATAAATAACCTAGGCTCGGATGCCACTGTTGGGTTTCGTAGTAATTTCAAAAAATTTCCTACGCACACGCAAGATCATGGTGATGCATAGCAACGAGAGGGGAGAGTGTTGTCTATGTACCCACGCAGACCGACTGCGGAAGCGTTGACACGACGTAGAGGAAGTAGTCGTACGTCTTCACGATCCAACCGATCAAGCACCGAAACTACGGCACCTCCGAGTTCGAGCACACGTTCAGCCCGATGACGATCCCCGGACTCCGATCCAGCAAAGTGTCGGGGAAGAGTTCCGTCAGCACGACGGCGTGGTGACGATCTTGATGCACTACAGCAGCAGGGCTTCGCCTAAACTCCGCTACAGTATTATCGAGGATTATGGTGGCAGGGGGCACCGCACACGGCTAAGGAATAGATCACGTGGATCAACTTGTGTGTTTCTGGGGTGCCTCTGCCTCAGTATATAAAGGATTAGAGGGGGGAGGCTGGCCGGCCACAGGAGGCGCGCCAGGAGAGTCCTACTCCCTCTGGGAGTAGGATTCCCCCCCGCCCCCCAATCCTAGTTGGAATAGGATTCCTTGAGGGGGGAAAGAGAGAGAGGGGGCCGGCCACCTCTCCTAGTCCAAATAGGACTAGGAGAAGGGGGGAGGCGCACAACCACCTTGGGCTGCCCCTTTCTCCTTTCCACTAAAGCCCACTAAGGCCCATATAGCTCCCGGGGGGTTCTGGTAACCTCCCGGTACTCCGGTAAAATCCCGATTTCACCCGGAACACTTCCGATATCCAAACATAGGCTTCCAATATATCAATATTTATGTCTCGACCATTTCGAGACTCCTCGTCATGTCCGTGATCACATCCGGGACTCCGAACAACCTTCGGTACATCAAAATGTATAAACTCATAATATAACTGTCATCGTAACCTTAAGCGTGCGGACCCTACGGGTTCGAGAACAATGTAGACATGACCGAGACACGTCTCCAGTCAATAACCAATAGCGGGACCTGGATGCCCATATTGGCTCCTACATATTCTACGAAGATCTTTATCGGTCAGACCGCATAACAACATACGTTGTTCCCTTTGTCATCGGTATGTTACTTGCCCGAGATTCGATCGTCGGTATCCAATACCTAGTTCAATCTCGTTACCGGCAAGTCTCTTTACTCGTTCCGTAATACATCATCCCGCAACTAACTTATTAGTTGCAATGCTTGCAAGGCTTAAGTGATGTGCATTACCGAGAGGGCCCAGAGATACCTCTCCGACAATCAGAGTGACAAATCCTAATCTCGAAATACGCCAACCCAACATGTACCTTTGGAGACACCTGTAGTACTCCTTTATAATCACCCAGTTACGTTGTGACATTTGGTAGTACCCAAAGTGTTCCTCCGGTAAACGGGAGTTGCATAATCTCATAGTTATAGGAACATGTATAAGTCATGAAGAAAGCAATAGCAACATACTAAACGATCGGGTGCTAAGCTAATGGAATGGGTCATGTCAATTAGATCATTCAACTAATGATGTGACCTCGTTAATCAAATAACAACACTTTGTTCATGGTCAGGAAACATAACCATCTTTGATTAACGAGCTAGTCAAGTAGAGGCATACTAGTGACACTCTGTTTGTTTATGTATTCACACATGTATTATGTTTCCGGTTAATACAATTATAGCATGAATAATAAACATTTATCATGAAATAAGGAAATAAATAATAACTTAATTATTGCCTCTAGGGCATATTTCCTTCAGTTCAGGGGTGATATGGATGACCTGGCTGGATACACTGGCATGAAACAATTTGGTAGCGGTCATTTCATGGAGGCTCCTGACATTATCAACTGTGGGGTGTGCGGTGAAGGGGGACACAATGAGCGGACATGCAAGAATAAGAAAACCAAAAAAAGAAAAACAAGTCGTGGAGGCGGCCCCGATGGTGAACGAGGTGGAAGAGGTGACGGTGGTGGTGGTCGAGGAAGCACAAGTGTCAGAGGTGGTAGTGGTGGTCGTAGAGGGAGCACAAGTGCTAGAGGTGCTAGTGTTCGTAGAGGGAGTACAAGTGCTAGAGGTGGTGGTCAAGCTAGCACAAGTGCTAGAGGTGGTGGTCGAGCTAGCACAAGTGCTAGAGGTGGTGGTCGAGCAGGCACAAGTGCTAGAGGTGGTGGTGGTCGGAGAGGAAGCACAAGTGCTAGAGGTGGTGGTGGTCGTAGAGGAATGGTTGATAATGGATCGGCCTTCGGTTATTTGCTTAATCCAGATGGTTGATCTAATAATAATGGTATATTATTTGTTCATACAATTCCTAGCATTTATTCATTTACTGTATTTACGCATTTACTCTCTTTATGTCTTGTGCTAACAATTGTTCTTTTTGTAGGCATGGCTTCATCCGGTTCCAGGACGAGGCCGGCGTGCGCGGACCAAGAGGACATGCCGAAGACGTGGATGGAGGCCAGTTTGGACAAGGAGAAGGAGAAGGATGTGCCCACACCACCATGTTGGTGTGGTGATGTTTGCAAGCTGAAGGTGTCCACTGACCGCAATAAGCCATGGACAGAAGGTAGAAGGTTTTTCGTGTGTCCCAACTATGCACATGATCGTTGAAGGCCAACTAACGCATATGACATACCACCGGTATGTTAGGTGTACATACAAAAAACATCAACAAGTTGTCACTCATATGTCTAACAAAATCATGGTTTATATGTAGTCCCCTCCTCCACTTTGCAAGTACTTCACTTGGATAGATCACGAGGTACCAAAAGATGTCCAAGAGGACCAACGTCGAGATTGGTTACGGAGGCAGCGCCTATTCGAGGAGTCCTATGCACGGGGATTGGAGCGGGAGCGTCGTGAGAAGGAGGCTCGTGAGCGCAAGAAGCGTGAACAAGAGAGGGCACGGAAAGAGAAGGAGGCTCGTCAAGAAGAGAGGGCAAGAAAACTTGCAAGGGCTCGCGATGCACGAGAGGAGGACGAGGCACGTGACAAGAAAGGAAAGTGGCCCCGTACTACTCAGTAGACAAATGGAAAGGCACCGACGTCGATGATGAACTGTCGAGAATTTGTTTAATGTATGAACCTGTTACTCGAGACCTTGTGTGGTCATGAACTACTTATGTCATTCGAGACATCGTGTATGAACTTGTTATTCGAGACCTTGTGTGGTCATGAACTACTTATGTTACTCGAGACCTTGTGTGGTCATGAACTACTTATGTCATTCGAGACATCGTGTATGAACTTGTTATTCGAGACCTTGTGTGGTCATGAACTACTTATGTGCAAACTATGCTTTGTTCATATTTTTGTTTGATTTCCAATGTTTAAAAATGTGTGCAACAAGTTTAAAAGAGAGCACTTTGCCTAGTTTGCAAATGTGCACACCCAGACGCCAGGGTCCCTGGCGTCTGGGTCCCTATCCAGAGAGCTTTTTTCCTGTTTGCATAAGTGCACAGCCAGACGCCAGGGACCCAGACGTCAGGGACCCTGGTGTCTGGGTGTGCACACTTGCAAAATGCTCTCTGGATCGGGCATCAGACAGATCAGACAGGTGTCTGTTTACCTGCGCGAGCAAAACGATCCAGACGCCAGGGACCCTGGTGTTTGGGTCCCTATCTAGAGAGTTTTTTTCCTGTTTGCATAAGTGCACACCCAGAGGCCAGAGTCCCTGGCGTCTGGATCGTTTTGCTCGCACAGGTAAATAGACACCTGTCTGATCTGTCTGATGCCCGATCCAGAGAGCATTTTGCAAGTGTGCATAGCCAGATGCCAAAGACCCTGGCGTCTAGGTCCTTATCCTATCCAGAGAGCAAATATCATGTGGATAAGATTCTTTGGGCCCACCTCTACCCCTCTCATCCATTCATCTCCACCCCACCTCTACCCCTGTCATTCCTTTCATCTCCACTCACTCTCACTCTCACCTCTAGCCCTCTCGTCCACTCACTCTCATCCAGTACCATAACCCCCCTCAAATCTCTCACGAATCGGTCCGGTTTCACCGTTGGATCTTCAGGATTTTGAAACTAGAAGGTAAATCAACTACACCCCCACTTATTGGTTGGTTTCAGGATCTCCAGTATCATAGTTTTGTGTAAACCCTAGTTTGTTTGTTTTCCTCGTGGTTTAATGTATCATGGGTTAGGTACTAAGAGATTTGTGTGTTGTAGATGGCTAATGGTACTCAGTGGGTGCTTAGCCCTGTTGTTCATGTCCAAGGCTTTTCTCCATGTGGTGTGCAAGTTAGTCAAGTGGACCTCACTTTTGATTGGTTGAAGACTAAATTCATGTTGAAGCAAGGGTTGAAGGAAGAGGATTTTGTGTACTACGTCAGCAGGAAGCAGTCAGATGGCCCCGAAGAAAGAAAATTGGTTGACATAACTGATGATGACAAGATTCAAGAAATGCTGCAAGAATGGAAATGGAAAAGGGTTATTGACTTGCATTGCTACAGGAAACCGAGTTATATGTGATGTTCATGTCGTTTCAACTATCATGGACCATCGTGGTCATGAACTACTTATGTCATTCGAGACTATTTGTGTAATTTGAGATTATGTGATGAACTTCTCATTCGAGACTATTTGTGTAATTTGAGATTATGTGATAACTATGCTTGTCATTTGCTATTATGTGAACACTAATGTTTGTCATTTGATACTATAGGTGTTTGCTAGAACAAAATATCTATGTCATTCCATACTATTGGTGTTTGGGTGCTAGAACAAAATATGAACAAAATGAAAAAAGTACTACACCAGGTCCAGACGCCAAGGACCCTAGCGTCTGGGTGCCCTGTTTCTGCTGTCCAGGACTCTGCTTTTGCTTCCAGTCGACCCCCAGACGCCAGAGACTGTGGCGTCTGGTCCCCTGACTTGAAACCAGACGCCAAGGACCCTGGCGTCTGGGACCCTGTAGATTATTTTGAACTTGCTGTTTGACGCAAGAAGATAGCACATTCATATGATAGGTTCATACAACACAAAAGATAGCACATTTCACACAATTTTCACCATGAAAAATGTAAGCATACAAACGACAAGTTCATAGATTTTTCATCACGACAAATTCAAGCATACATAAGACACCAAGTGCATACATATGGTACCAAGTGCATACATAAGACACCAAATTCAAGACAACCTAAGAAGTTTTTAGCACGACACCAAGTTCATGCATACAAACGCCACCTAGTTCATGCACTTCCAAATAAGAAGCTCACTTCCTCCTTCCTCTCTTCACAATGGTTGCAAGTGTAGGCTCCTCCTCTTCGCTAGCCTCCTCCTCCTCGTTGTATGCCTCCTCCTCCGCCTCAATGTTGGCCTTATATCTTTGCATTCCTGTTGGGATAAGATGATGAGGATACTCCGGACTATGGAATTGTGTATTCCATGTCTTCTTTCTACCTTTCTTGCCTGGTGTCTTAGCTATGGCTTTGCCTTTCCTAGAGCGAGCATTGCCTTGTGTCGGTTGTGTAACCTGTGATGGTTGTGGAGCATCAACATCATACTCATGATCCTCTTGATGTGTTGCATCATACTCATGCTCCTCATCTTCTGTTGGCTCCTCTTGATGTGATGGCTCCTCTTCATGGACCTCCTCCTCCATGTCCTCATCGTTCTGGATATAACGCCGTCTATTAGCTCAGGCGCGGGTACCAGGTGCATACACGTCACTGGACTGAGCACCATGGCAAGAAAGCATTGCTGCCATCTTATGGAACCGCTTCTTGAACTTCTGCAACAACACAAAATATGCTATGATATGAGATACAAATAAATAATTCGCGAAAAGAAAATTTTATAATATATTGATCACACCTCCATCGTGCTCCTAAGAGTCCTCTCAGATAATACACCACCAGGTGGATGACTCAGTGCAACATTGGCATCGTTGACGCACAGAAGCAACGATCTGCCCCGCAATTCATGAACAAACCAAACTTATGTATTTGAAAGAAGACAACATGATGCATGCAAGTTTGTTAGAATAGGTCAAATAGACTACCATTTCATCATGCATCGGTGCATAGTCAACGTGAGCCCCTCTGGTGTCTCTCACAGCCGTGTTGAAGGTATGATAACCTTCTGCAGTCTCCGGGTCTTCAGACACCAACTCCGACCACTCCTCGTGAGTCCAACCAGGCTTTAGCTTTAACCGATAACGATCCGCATACCACACTTGATACTTCTGATATGCTGACTGATTGTGAGGTCTATTCTCTGATTGCACTAGTGTGTCTCTTTGATTCCAAAATTCTATCCATGCACGGTGTTTGTTTGCCCAATCCGATATATCCTGATTGTTCCTTCGATCGAACCTACAAATGATGCACCGAACAAAGCATTAGCAAACATTGACTTATTCAATACTCTACTACATACTCAAGGCATGCTTGCTCACCGATGCAGAGATAGCATTTCCTCCTTGCTCTCCTCAATTGGAATATCTTGTCTTCTTCCAAATTGTCTTGCCACATGATCTACGAAGTGCCACTCAACTGTGAAGAAGCATATCATTGGGCACCTCGCCCGCCAAAGATGGCTATCACGCGTGCACATCTCATTAAGATAAAAGTCACGATCTTCCACATAAGGCAACCAATATACCTGCAAAACAAAGAGATACATTGTTAGCTACAAGTTTCATTCTTGACTAAATTTTATCTCATCGAACTTCTCAAAACCTGCTCAGCAGTCAAGGTGTCCAGCTCGTTCATATAGCACTTGTATCGCACATGCAAGCTTCCTGTGTAGACTGTCACTTGTTCCCAATAGTAAGCAAGCGTAGGGCACCGATATGGATCATCATCATGCAACCCGTCATGATTACCCCATGGGTTTGCCATGAGGGGGTTCTTGAATTCGGGTCGTCCAACCGGGATCCGCTCCCACATCCACACGGATAGGCTCCAAACAAACCTAGACAATGAGGATGTATCTTCCTTCCTCCGACACGCCAAGTCAAGCTGCAATCAAACAAACATGTTAGATATGGAGGCGCATGACAAATGCAAGATAAATGGTTGCAAATATCTCTTACCTGACGATACAAATATGCTAGTGCGGCCGAACCCCAGCTATACTGGGTATCCCAGTTATTGAGTAGCTCCAAGAACATCCAGAGGGCTGAGTTCCCGGTTGCATCTGAGAAGACTACCTTGGTTAGTACATACCAAAGATAGGCCCGCGCGTACTGCTGCACAACCACGTCATTGGCATCCTGAGGGCACGGATTGGTGTTTCCTCTGACCATTTTTAGCCAAGAATGCCTCACTTTCGCGGTATCGGCCTTGCCTTCCTGAGGGCCCTCGGGCTGAACGCCAATTAAATCGGCAGTCCGTTCTCGCCAATTACCCACACTGACACGACCGGTAACAGCTTGTTCGTTGATACGAAGGCCGCTTATCATAGCCATGTCCTGTAGGGTCATCGTCATCTCCCCACATGGAAGGTGGAACGAGTGAGTCTCCGGCCTCCAACAATCCACAAGTGCGGTCAGCGCCGCGTGGTTCACCGGCGGAGCGCGTCGCTTAAACTGCAACACGAATGGGAGAAAACCCAATCTCCGAATGTAAGCCTCATACCGCGGGTCGTAATCAAAGTCATCAGCGGAATGACCCCTCATGCGCATAGCAACTACTTGCTGCAAATAAAGTGATGTTTTAATAATCAATACAAGAACACAAATGAGAAACAACGAAAATTGACCCAGTCTTGCTTCTTACCTGTCCATTCTCAATGGCACGAGCACGATGCTCCTTATTCCACTCATCGATTAATCCGTCATACCAAGGACCATCACCATCCGCCATCCTACAAAACAAATCACAAACATCTATGAATACATGAACAATATCAAACAATTTCCTTCTCCAAGTTTATGCCATATGAAAACACCATTCTTCTCAAACATAACCACATCATTTCTTTCTTCTACATATGCACACATATCATCTAGAGTACCAAATTTCACCATCAAATAAATTTCATAATCATCATCCGCCATTCTATTGAACAAAGAATGTCACACACAATAATCAAATTTCATCATCTCTTTTGCATAAAAAAATTTTCCATCTATATATTCAACTATATTGTCATACCACTTCACATTTTTATCTTCTTCATATGCACACATAATTATTCTCAAACATACCAACATCATCTCAATCAAATAAATTTGTCAAATAATATGGTGTCACATATGCAAATACATATCATCTAGAGTACCAAATTTCACCATATCTTTTGCAAATATAGTATGCCAACAATAGGATTATCTACACATACACACATCATCTATCAAACCAAATATAGTATGCCAAAGTCTATTTTACATACACAAATCGTATATTCATCACCCCTCTTAATTTAAAAAAAATCCTATGGACAACATATACACAAAACGGAATTGATTTTACCTACATGTTCAACTACACATCATCTACTGCCTACCTAATCATCTATCAACTACAAAAAATTTCCTAAAAAAAAGAAACCATCTACTCATCTAACATCACCTAGTGTTGAATAATGCATCCAACCAAAGAGGGGAAAACAAAAACAAATTGGAGGGAATGGGGGAGAATACCTCAAAGAAGCTTGGGGGGGTCAGATCTGTGAGTTTGAGGGGTTGATGGAGTAGATCAAGGGGGGTGGTGGTGGGAGGGAGAGAAGGGGCGACGAACTGCCCCCTGTTCGTCGAACCAGACGCCAGAGAAGATGAGATTGGGATGGGTGGGCTGGCCCCGCGGCGTTATCCACTTACCGGGGCCAGACGCCACGGTCCCTGGCGTCTGGCCCCTTTGCCACGTCAGCAGGTCAACGGGCACGCGGGCAGTGCGGGCCAGGGGCCATACGCCAGGGTACCTGGCGTCTGCTTCGTAACCCAGACGCCATGGACCTTGGCGTCACCGAAAAAGGTCAGAAACGAATTTTTTTTTGGAACGAGGTCAAATCGAGATATTCTTTGCACAATGGGTCAGAACAGTAATTTTGTCCCAAACAACAGGATAAAGTAAGACGTGACGTGTGGTGCGGGATCGTGGCTTTACTGCTGCGCGTGTCACGCAAAGAAAAGGCGAGGAATCCGGTAGCAAAGAAACAAGAATTAAGACACAATCGGATGCAATCAGCTCCTTTTTTTGGATTTTTTTATAGACAACTAATTGGCGGAACAGAATATTACGGTGGGGAAAAGAAGGATTGATCTAATAGATATTTTTTCCCAAACTAATCTAAACCAGCACTAATAACAGGATGAATGCAATCAAAAATTCAACAAAGCAAATACCAGATGCAAATTGCTAAAGGCTAAAAACGATAGGTGCAGCGGATGAACTGATCTAATTTTTTTTGGCTTTTTTGTGGGTTGTAGGACTGAAAAATAATCTAACCTAATAAAACTGTAAATCTCTCACCGATGAATCTGAAAACTGATACCACTTGATGTGCTGGACCAGGCCGTGTACGTCATGCATGTAGTAGCAAATATTGGCCCATGCTGGGCCCACTTATTGGTTGATGATTCTTGCACAGATGATTCCACTATAGGGCGTTGCATGCCTTGCATGATGGCCAGAACTTCCAAGGTGTGTGCATATGGACTTGCATGCACGTGGGCACACCATCTTGACCGTGGACCATTGGTAGTGCATATGTATGTACAAATCTTCTTCAACTCTGCATACAACAATAAAATATGTAGTATATTTGCATCCATTAGTAAAACAAAGAATTGGACACTTAGATTAGAAATCACCTGAAAAATACGTCGTTTCATATTTGTACGTGTAGCTATCATGGCTTTGTCCACATCACCTTGTTTGTTGTTTATGTTTATGTGGATCATATAAACTGTGGCGATCTTTTGAATGTCCGTTGGTGATCTTTTGGTGATCGAAATATGCATTTCTATGTTTGTTTCTATGTCACTTTGATGATCTATGTAAAAAAATCGCGTTGCATGTTTTATTGTGGATATAAAATACCGGATATAAGATACACGATTTGGACAAAAAAATCTGAGAATTGTCCTGCCATTGTCTGCGGATGAACCAGATGCACCCGCATAGGGTGCCAGACTTGGCAACCGCAGCTGTAGATGCTCAAGAGGGGTTCTTTTGTGAACAAGGATGGGTGAGGACTTGACAAAGAGGATGCTGCTGTTTTTTCAGAGACTAACATGTCAGGTGCCGGTGTGGTTGCTTTGGACCATCAGGGTACCTGCATAGCGGCTTGTAACGAACCCATTGAAGGTGCCTTGGAGCCGGAATTGGCAGAGGCCCTTGCTCTACGGGGCAAATTTCCGTATTTTGACCCTTTTCTAAAACTTATTCGAGATTTAACTCTAGTTTGAAAAAATTCAAGATCTGACCCTTTTGCTACCGACAGAGTCCATGACAGTAGGGTCTAACAGTCTACCGCCAGAGGTTTTGATGGTAGGAAACATCGCTACCGCCAACCGGGCTGGCGGTAGCCTGCACAACACTACCGCCAAGGTGCTTGGCGGTAGGCACGAGCACGCAATGTGTTCAATACTTAGGAGGTTTTTGGCGATAGGGTATGCAACCCTACCGCCAGGGACCATGGCGATAGGCTGTTATACCCTACCGCCATGGTCCCTGGCGGTAGCAAAAGAATCAGATCTTAAAAAAATTCAAACTAAGGTGAAATTTCGAATAGGTTTCAGAAAATGATCAAAACATGAAATTTAGCCGCTCTAGGGAGGGCAGTGTACCTGGCCAGAGATGAAGGTTTCTCCAAGGTTATCTTTGTCTCTAACTGCCAATCGCTGGTGCATAGGATCAACTATTCCGGAATTGATCGCTTGGTCATTGGGTCAGTTGTTAAAGAAATCAAACTCGCTTCTCGTGGCTTCGTTTCGGTAGTGTTCAAGCATGTTCGTCGGCAATTTAATATAGCGGCTCATATGTTAGCTAAGTCTTATAAGAACTCTTCTAGTTTAGTTGTTTTTCATTTTGCTCCGGGTTGTATCCGGGAGACTCTGTGTAACTTTGTTATGTGATCAATAAAGCCGACGTTCTCTCTAAAAAAAAGATGGGTGGGGACAAAAATGTTGTTGAGTTGAGCAGAGAATTCTGATTTTTTTTTCCTTCCTGTATGCTACAGTGGATACTCTTGTTTCCGTCGTCTTTCCATCCTCCGAAGTGGAAAAGTCTTCACGTCCATGCCCAAGTGACGCAATTATTGTGGGTCTCATCTCTGATGCTCTCCCTCTACTATGTGTATGCAGTTGGCATTTCTGAACCTTTTAATCTTGTTGTTATCGCATGTATCCACTATGAGATCTGGCAGGTCACCGTCGCGTGACTGTTTATGCCCTCCATTGAGTCACCAGCCATGAGATGATTTTATTTACTCTCTGTTTTTGTTTGTAAGGGAAAAAAAGGAGTCGGTTTCCCTCTACGCCCAAAAGACACCGATCAGTGCACGAACAATTGCATCATAATTGTAGTGAACTACCAAGTGAAAAAGAAATCTCCGACCTCTTCTGTTGTTGATTCTGTGCACAGCTTAGACGATCCTGTAAGCCATTGACAGAAGCATCTAGATCCACCGATATCACAAGCTACGTCTAGATAAATGATATTCGGGGCTTGCTTCGGTAGACCCCCCCCCCCCACCCCACCCACACACACACAATGTAGAAGGGTATAATGGTCATACGGAAGAAATGTATGCCCACCTCCTATCATACCGTATAGACCGATGTCCGTATACCTTGAGGAAAGGGGAAAAAAAGACCGCCGCACGTGTAGAGGGAAAAAAGGCGTCTGCACGATCTTCTCGCCCGCCCGACGATCACGCACGTCGATCACATCCATCTTCTAACTGTGCGATCGCCGCCGTGGCCGATCGCCGCCGACTGAACCCCATCCGACGCCGCATCTAAACGTCGCCGCGGATCCGGCCCGCGTCGACCTACGCCGGCGACGTCTACACCGCGGCCCTCGTCTTCCACGTTGCCGCCGTCTTCCATCTAACCCTCGTCTTACACGTCACCGTCAGACGGCTTGTCGACTGCGACTGACTGCGCTGTCGTCCGCTCGCCGCGGATCCGGCCCGTGTCGACCTACGCCGGCGACGTCTACACCGCGGCCCTCGTCTTCCACGTCGCCGCCGTCTTCCATCTAACCCTCGTCTTGCACGTCGCCGTTGTCTACTCTGCGGCCCAAGGTTTGCCATCTAATCTTGTCGTCTAAACCTAGCATGCTAGATGATATGAGTCACACATAGTGATCTAGGGTTTATGGTTGACGTAAACATGTCGTCGCAGCGGCGCCTCCCCGGACGACCGCATGTTGTAGGCAGTTAGAGTTGCACTTGGGCATGATCCACGGTAGAAACTTAACACATGATGAATTCACAATGTTATGCAGTTTGGTGAGTTAGGCGTGTTGCCATGGATGAACAAACCGCATTGACGGGGGATGATAATGGTACTAATAAGGCGACTCGGAATGATAACGATATTTTTAATGAAGATGATGACAGTAGCGACAACGATTCTGTGTCATCATTTGATATCTTGCCTCCGGAGGATTTTGATCATAATGAACATGGCGCAAATAGTGAAAACGTAAGTGCCGTATATTTTGATTTCATCTTTGAACCTGCAATGTATGGCATGGCTAACTATTTCTCTATGTATACAAATTTGCAGGAAGATGTGGATGTTGACAATGTGGAAAATAGTTTACATGAATCATTCGCGGATAACTTGAGCCAGGTTCGTAGATAGATGTTGTACATTGATGAATAGTATGAATTAAATGATAGTAATTAACATATATATTTTCATATGAATTTTGTAGGAGGAGTCAGATGGTATTAGCGGTGATCACGATGAGGGGGAGATCGACATTGAGGAGGCTCGAAGGCAGCAGCAAATGGTGGATACACATTGGAAGGTGATGGCTATGACCTTTTGGTCACAAGGTGATGCATACATATTCTATAACAATCACGCCAAAGAGAACGGGTTTAGCATCAGAAAACAGAAGGTCAAACGAGGTGCTTCAGGAATGATACGGTACCGGAGATTTCTTTGCTCCAGAGCAGGTAGAAGGCAGAGCAAGTTTATAACCATGGAGGGCCACAAGCGCAGGCTTAGACCAGAGACTCGTTGCGATTGCGGTGCACATATGGTGGTGAAGCTGGACAGAGAACGTGGTGTTTGGTTCGTCGCGTCATTTGTGGATGATCACAACCACACGATGGCTAGGCCCGACGAGGTTTGTTTTCTGTGGTCACATAGACGGATTGGAGAAGGCACGAGGGCAGAGATATTGGCGTTGGAAGCGGCCAGGATAAGAAAGCATATAATAATGGACAACTTTATCAGCAGATACGGTTCGTACGAGAAGTGCGAGCTTATCAGGTGGGATATTTACAATCTTTGTTGCAGAGAAAAAATGAATCTCATTGCAAAAGGTGACGCAGAGACGGCAGTTGGCATTATAAGGAGCAGGAGGGAGAAGGACCCTGAGTTTTTTGAGTATGTGCGTGACAAGGAAGGGCGACTGAAGAGTATGTTTTGGTGTGATGCACAGTCGCAGAGGGACTATCAGGACTACGGAGATGTGGCGGTGTTTGATAGCACGTATAAGATGAACATGTATGGTATGCCGTTCGTCCCCTTTGTCGGAGTTAACAACCACCGTTGCACCATAGTGTTTGGATGTGCCATAATTGCTGACGAGACGGAAGAGACATATGTGTGGCTGCTGCAGACATTTATGAAGGCAAACTGTCAGGTGAAGCCAAAGTCAATAATCATAGATGGTGACACTGCAATGATCCGGGCTATTCGGACTGTCCTTTCAGATGTTTTCCATCGTCTTTGCTCCTGGCATATCGAGAAAAATATGCAGAGGCACCTACATTACAAGTCACTGGATGAGTTCAGATCGCTCCTATACTATGCCACCTCTCAAGCGAAGTTTGAGCAGAGATGGACCGCTTTCTATAATAAGTGGAAGACGAATAGAACTAAAGAGTGGCTTGACTGGATGTACAGGAAGAAGAGACTTTGGGCAGCTTCATATCTTTCCGATGGTTTTTTCTTGGTATGCGAAGTAACCAGAGAAGCGAAAGCCTCAAGTCCTGCCTTCACTGTCACCTGGACTATGGTATGACAATAGTTGATTTGCTTGTGCATTATGAGAACTGTATAGTTCGCCTGCGTGAGAATGAGGCGTACGATGACTGCGAGGCACACCAGACAGAACCACCGTCGGTTACTGAATATAAGGCACTTGAGGAGCATGCCGCCAAAGTATTCACACCTGCTAATTTTTACATCCTGCAAGATGATTTGCACAAGATGGGTCGGCTGGAGATATTTGAGACGCTCGTGGGAATTGAGCATCAGACATATATGGTGACATGGAAGGATAACCACAAGTTCATGTACAATGTTGTTTATGAACCAGGTAACTCAGAAGAAACTATAACATGCAGTTTTCTTATGATGGTTCGGAAAGGCCTGCCATGCAAACACATTCTTTTTGTTCTCCATCATCTGAGCATAACTGAAATACCAAAGTGTTGTGTCCTTCATCGGTTGTCAAAAAATGCGAGAGATGGATTGCTTGTGCAGCGGAAGAGTGATATGTTTGGATGGGGTTGGTCAGGGCCATTAGAAAGAGACCGGTATAGTCAAATAAGCATAAAAACCGCAGAGGCAGCTCATGTTGCAGCAAATGATCCCTTCTTGTTTGACGAGTTGATGAAGTGTCTGGACAACATAATAGTGCAAAAAAAGATACCAGAGGAGGAACTTATAGGAAGTAGAAGGTATGCTAAGCTTAAGAAGGAGGCAAGTCAAGCGCAACAAGTTGAACCTGATATTGGTGATCCTCAGAAAGTTTCAACGAAGGGTGCACCTAAGAAGGGGCGGTCAAAGGGGGGCCCCGATGTTACAAAGAATGGTAGGCCAAAAGATTTTACAGAGAAAAAAAGTGGTCCTTTGTGCAGTCTGTGTAGTCAACCAGGTCATAACAAGGCTACATGTCCAAAAAACCAGAAGTAAGATCCTACCTTCTTAATTTTTTTGTTATGTTGCTACTTCGGTTTTACCAACTGTATTTTCTCACCCATATTTTTATGTTATGTTTAGGAATTGGGCGTAGAGAAGCATCTTGCTATGTTGGAAGAATAAAATTGGTAGCACGAGTCTAGTCCGAATAAACTATGTTGTTTCTTGTTCGTACGTGTGTGGCAGAAAACTTTATGTCTCGATTTGTTTATGTGTGATGAAAATATTTATGTGAACATATGTGATATGACACATCATATTTGTTGAATGAATTGCCATCTTATTTGTACTGCTATGTGAAAGAGTTCACAGTTTTAATATACTGTGTTTTTGTTATCGTGCATGATGCAAAAAACATGGCCGACCGTCGTTGTGCAAAAAAATGCCCAACCGGCAGCTGCTGGACCGCAAGTTGGGATATATTCCCGACCCAAATCAAGCCGACCAGGCGACTTGGGAGGTCCATATAAAGCCCATCAAGGGCCCAGCAGCCGGGTCCAACGGGGTGGCGATATCAAGCAGTACTAGCAGAGGAGTTCGACCTGTGTAGCACGCCGGCATATTTAAGCTGGTCCTCTCCCCCATCAGGTTCCGAGGTAGGACTAAACTCCTTCGTCGGGTGCGCGAGGCGATGGTGAGGGGCGAGGCTGGGCCAGGGAGGGGCGAGGCTGGGCCTATCGTATTGGGCGGACATGGGTCGGGCGGCGACGTTGCAGAAATGGAGCCTCGTCAGCGTAGCGGCAAGTGAGGCGACCGCGAGGCAGCCGCTTTGACCCTCGGGCGCCGCGAACGACGCGTTCGGAGGGGGCAGGCCAGGCGGCGGGGCCTGTCGGCTGGCAGGCGAGGCGACAGCGGTCGCGTATGGCAGACGGCAGCGGCGGTGCGGCAGGCGAGAAGCCAACAGCGGCGGCAGGCGGCAGCGGGGCCGTCCCGCAGGCGCGGCGGCAGGCGGCAGCGGCGGCGGTGGCGTCCAGCAGGCGCGGTGGCAGGTGGAAGCGGCAGCGCGACAAGCGAGGAGGCGGCAGCGGTGGCGTTCGGCAGGCGGCACGCGCGTGCAACCGCCTGCGTGCATGCGCGTGCAACCGCCTGCGTGCATGCGCGCCTCGGGCTCCGTGATTGGTGGACGGCAGGGGACGCGACGGGTGCGGGCTGGCGTGGGGTCGGGGGACGTGGGGGTGGGGCCGCGATGGGTGCGGCACGGCGTGGAAGACGACGCATTGATTGCGGACTGGCCGCGCGGGCACGTCTGCATGCCTGCCACGTCACCAGGCGCGTGCGGACGGGCGGTTTAATTTTTTTCCTCGCGGGCGAGCGGGCTGTATTCATATACGTATAGCTCCAACTGTTTTTTTTGCGGGCGGGTGGGGGAAGCTTTTTCAAAATATGCCCATCCTGCCCTCTGTTATGAAGGGGTATTGGGCAATCTCGGCCGTCCTTGTGTTTTGGGGGGGGGGGTCTACCGAAGCGGAAGCGATGATTTTTAAGGGTCTCTTTAATTTAAAGTATTCTCACTTAAATTTTACAGGTTTGAAATTTGTACATTTTTTTGGGACCGTAATAAGTACCACACGTGTGGCACGAACCAACTTGGGTCAGACGCTCCATCACCAAAGATCGCACCACGTTACTGCATATATGCACAAATAACGAAACTGATGATGTCAGTGAGAATCTTTTGAGTTTTCAGTTTTTAAAATCCTCATGTTTTATCTCTCGTCTCGGACAATATTCTCGTGACTTGGAGGTATAACCTAGCTGCGGGAATCGTCGCGCTTCACCAACTTCTTCACTGTGCTCGGTGGTGAGTTTGATCTTTACCGCCATATTCATAGTGTTCCTGAGTGTGCTGTTGTAGCATAAAGTTTATGTCGCATAGCACATTCCCCTACAGCAACACACACCAGGGTTAGAAATGGATGTCTGCGTGCCTCGAGGCTAGTACATATTGATGCCCCACCGAAGATGAACTGGACCGCTACCTCAGACACGCAAAACTACTAGTGGTGCCGAGGAAGGCCGACGAAGTCTTGACTACCTTCTAAAACGTCCACGCCGGAGTATGAGGAAGGCTACATTGTTTTGTTAGGGCAAAAACATCCAAGAGGTGCCCATCTATTTGAAATGAGAAAGTAAGTTCATGAAGTTGAAACGTTTTACGACAAGACTTATATATGTGTGTGTCAATCAAGGACATATCTAATAACTACATCCGAGTATGGAGATTAGGGTTCCAACAATAGGTATGGTTCACCCGGGGAAGATATATTAGATGAGCTTAGAACCTCTAGTGATCGACTAAGCATGATCTTAAGGTACCTTTCCACTAACATTGCCATATGTTGGAGGTGACAATGACTTGTGGCAATATTTTGAAAAACCTCAAGAAATAGTTGTGAACAAGAAGAGCTAAAAATCTACTGAGAAATCAAATACAAAGAACATGAATAGCAAGGAATTGGCATCCAAACAATGACATGGGTAGAGGAAGCACATATTCAACACCATAATCACCAATGTAATCATCCCTTGGCAACTCTCTTTACATTGGCATCATCATGGACAAGGGTTAAAGAGAGAAAAGAGATGAATGTTAGAGGCTGAAAACCCCAATCTAAACTATTTGAGGTAAGACCCACTTCACAACGGCTCGATGTGATGACACCAGGACCATTGAGGGAGTCCTGGATTAGGGGGTATCCGAACAGCCGGATTATATCCTTTGGCCGGACTGTTGGATTATGAAGATACAAGATTGAAGACTTCGTCCCATGTCCAGATGGGACTCTCCTTGGCGTGGAAGGCAAGCTTGGCAATACGGATATGTAGATCTCCTTCCTTGTAACCGACTCTGTGTAACCCTAGCCCCCTCCGGTGTCTATATAAACCAGAGGGTTTTAGTCCGTAGGACAACATAAAATCATACCATAGGCTAGCTTCTAGGGTTTAGCCTCTCTAATCTCATGGTAGATCAACTCTTGTACTACTCATATTATCAAGAATAATCAAGCAGGACATAGGGTTTTACCTCCATCAAGAGGGCCCGAACCTGGGTAAAACATCGTGTCCCCTGCCTCCTGTTACCATCCGCCTTAGACGCACAGTTTGGCACCCCCTACCCGAGATTCGCCGGTTTTGACACCGACATTGGTGCTTTCATTGAGAGTTCCTCTGTGTCATCATCATTAGGCTTGATGGCTCCTTCGATCATTGATAGCGATGCGGTCCAGGGTGAGACTTTTCTCCCCGGACAGATCTTTGTATTCGGCGGCTCCACACTGTGGGCCAACTCGCTTGGCCATCTGGAGCAGATCGAGAGCTACGCCCCTGGCTATCAGGTCAGATTTGGAAACTTGAACTACACAACCGACATCCACGGAGACTTGATCTTCTACGGATTCGGGCCCTTGCCGAGTGCGTCACATGGTCACGATGAGCAGGACTTAGCTCTACCATCAGACAGTATTCGGGAGATCACACCGGCGACTGCTCTGACCCTCAAATCAGAGCCAATTGCGCCATCCAGTGATGGGTGGATAGACCCCGCCACGGAGGCCGCACTCTCAGCGGCGATCGAGCTGAGTATCGACCCTACCCTTCAAGAGAGTCGTGATGCCAAATTGCCGGATTCTTCCCCGGCCACGGACTTCGAACTGCCTGCGCCCGTGCCTATCGAATCCGACTGGGCGCCGATCATGGAGTTCACCTCCGCGGATATCTTTCAGCACTCGCCCTTCGGTGACTTACTGAACTCATTAAGGTCTCTCTCTCTGTCAGGAGAGCCCTGGCCGAACCATGTCCGGCAGAATTGGGATGCGGATGACGAAGAAATTTGCCGCCCACCCACCACCCACTTAGTAGCCACTGTCGACGATTTGACCGACATGCTCGACTTCGACTCTGAAGACATCAACGGCATGGATGACAATGCAGGAGACAAACAGGAACCACTGCCCACAGGGCACTGGACGCCCACTTCTTCATATGATGTATACATGGTGGACGCACCCAAAGAAAACGACGACAAAGAATGGAAGGACGCAGCGAAGGGTTGTTCCCTCGAGAAGCAGTCAAAGTGACGGCGTAAGCGCCGCTCCAAATCCCGCCTCGGCAGAAACAACGATCATATGGACCCAGCGATAGAGCAAGGTGGGCCAGCGGACGACAAACACGGCATTGAACCATCATCCGACCACGGCAACACGGAGAATCAAACCGAACAACCCGACTCCGTTGAAGATAACAGTCCAGATGACATCACACCGGAGAGGCACCCGGAGCAACAGAATACCCATCAAAGGTTTGTTGCCACTGCGAGGAGTCTGAAAAAGCAGAAGCAAAGGCTCAGGGCTGCACAAGACACACTCAGAATCAGATGGAGTGAAGTACTCAACACTGCAGCAAGTACGGCGGTAATCGCCACACCAAGAGCTACCCGAAGCGAAAGTTGCTACCTGAATTCGTTGAGGAGGCATTAGATTCCCCGCAATCAAAAAACAAAACGGCCATCCGGTCGGATAGAGGACCTCGCGGCCAACATAGAGCGGCAAACGACGCCGCACATAAGCCAGTACGCGATCCACGTGAGGGCTCGCATCAAAAGGACGACGCAACCAGATCCATCTACGGGCCATAAAAGCGCGCTCCAGCACGCAACACAACACAACAAACATCCCAATACCACGGTACACCCAAATAAAGGGGTGCCGCATACCCCCTATGTTTCACCGATGAGGTGCTGGACCATGAATTTCCAGAGGGATTCAAACCCGTAAACATAGAGGCGTACGACGGAACGACAAACCCTGGAGTCTGGATTAAGGACTACATCCTCCATATCCATATGGCTTGAGGAGACGATCTCCACACCATCAAGTACTTACCCCTCAAGCTCAAAGGGCCAGCTCGGCACTGGCTTAAAAGCCTCCCTGAAAACTCCATTGGAAGCTGGGAAGAGCTTGAAGACGCTTTTCGGGCAAATTTTCAAGGGACCTATGTCTGACCACCGGATGCAGACGATTTGAGTCATATAACTCAACAGCCCGGAGAGTCAGCTCGAAAGCTTTGGAACAGGTTTCTCATTAAAAAGAACCAAATAGTCGACTGCCCGGACGCCGAAGCCTTAGCAGCTTTCAAGCACAGCGTCCGAGACGAATGGCTTGCCATACACCTCGGCCAAGAAAAGCCGAGAACAATGGTAGCATTAACAAGCCTCATGACCCGCTTTTCCGCAGGCGAGGACAACTGGTTAGCCCGATGCAGCACCAGCGACCCAAGTACATCCGAAGTCAGGGACGGAAACGGGAAACCACGACGTAGCAAAAACAAGCGCCGAAATAAAGAAGACGGCCCAAAGAGCACGGCGGTAAATGCCGGATTTAGAAGCTGTCGGCCAGGTCAACAAAAGCTGCCCTCCAAAGGCAACAGAGACGAACTGTCCAGCCTAAACAAGATTCTGGATAAAATATGTCAGATCCACAGCCCCCCTGATGAACCTGCAAATCATACCCATAGAGAATGTTGGGTCTTCAAGCAGTCCGGCAAGCTCAACACCGAACATAAGGGGCAGGATACACCAAGCGAAGACGAGGACGAGCCTCGCAAGCAAAGCACTGGGGAACAGAAGAAATTCCCACCAGAAGTCAAAACAGTAAACGTGTTGCACGTGACAAAGGGGAGAAACAAAGCGGCACTCCTAGAGACACATGCCCCAGGGCCTATCACCGTGGAGTTCTGCCACTGGTCGTCCCAACCGATCACCTTTGTGAAGGAAATATGCCCTAGAGACAATAATAATGTTATTATTTTATTTCCTTATATCATGATAAATGTTTATTATTCATGCTAGAATTGTATTATCCGGAAACATAATACTTGTGTGAACACATAGACAAACTAAACGTCACTAGTATGTCTCTACTTGACTAGCTCGTTAATCAAAGATGGTTATGTTTCCTAACCATAGACATGTGTTGTCATTTGATTAACGGGATCACATTATTAGGAGAATGATGTGATTGACATGACCCATTCCATTATCTTAGCACCCGATCATTTAGTATGTTGCTATTGCTTTCTTCATGACTTATACATGTTCCTATGACTATGAGATTATGCAACTCCCGTTTGCCAGAGGAACACTTTGTGTGCTACCAAACGTCACAACGTAACTGGGTGGTTATAAAGGAGCTCTACAGGTGTCTCCAAAGGTAAATGTTGGGTTGGCGTATTTCGAGATTAGGATTTGTCACTCCGATTGTTGGAGAGGTATCTCTGGGCCCTCTCGGTAATGCACATCACATAAGCCTTGCAAGCATTGCAACTAATGAGTTAGTTGCGAGATGATGTATTACGAAACGAGTAAAGAGACTTGCCGGTAGCGAGATTGAACTAGGTATTGAGATACCGACGATCGAATCTCGGGCAAGTAACATACCGATGACAAAGGGAACAACGTATGTTGTTATGCGGTCTAACCGATAAAGATCTTCGTACAATATGTAGGAGCCAATATGAGCATCCAGGTTCCGTTATTGGTTATTGACCGGAGACATGTCTCGGTCATGTCTACATTGTTCTCGAACCCGTAGAGTCCGCACGCTTAAGGTTTCGATGACAGTTATATTATGAGTTTATGAGTTTTGATGTACCGAAGTTAGTTCGGAGTCCCGAATGTGATCAGGGACATAACGAGGAGTCTCGAAATGGTCGAGACATAAAGATTGATATATTGGACGGCTATATTCGGACACCGGAAGTATTCCGGGTGATTTCAGAGAAAACCGGAGAGCCGGAGGGTTACCGGAACCCTACCGGGAGAAGTAATGGGCCATATGGGCCTTAGTGGAGAGAGAGAAGGGCAGCCAGGGTGGGCCGCGCGCCTCCTCCCCCTGGTCCGAATTGGACTAGGAGAGGGGGGGCAGCGCCCCCTTTTCCTTCTCCCTCCCCACTTCCTTCCCCCTCCTAGTAGGAGTCCTACTCCTACTAGGAGGAAGACTCCTCCTTGGCGCGCCATAGGGCCGGCCGGCCTCCTCCCCTTGCTCCTTTATATATGGGGGCAGGGGGCACCCCTAGACACACAAGTTGATCCAAATGATCGTATTCTTAGCCGTGTGCGGTGCCCCCTTCCACCATAATCCTCGATAATATTGTAGCGGTGCTTAGGCGAAGCCCTGCGACGGTAGTACATCAAGATCATCACCACGCCGTCATGCTGATGGAACTCTTCCCTGACACTTTGCTGGATCGGAGTCCGGGGATCGTCATTGAGCTGAACGTGTGCTAAAACTCGGAGGTGCCGTAGTTTCGGTGCTTGATCGGTCGGGACGTGAAGACGTACGACTACATCAACCGCGTTGTGCTAACGCTTCCGCTGTCGTTATGCATCACCATGATCTTGTGTGTGCGTAGGAAATTTTTTGAAATTACTACGTTCCCCAACAGTGGCATCCGAGCCTAGGTTTTATGTGTTGATGTTATATGCACGAGTACAACACAAATGAGTTGTGGGCGATATAAGTCATACTGCTTACCAGCATGTCATACTTTGGTTCGGCGGTATTGTTGGACGAAGCGGCCCGGACCGACATTACGCGTACGCTTACGCGAGACCGGTTCTCCCGATGTGCTTTGCACAAAGGTGGCTAGTGGGTGACAGTTTCTCCAACTTTAGTTGAACCGAGTGTGGCTACGCCCGGTCCTTGCGAAGGTTAAAACAGCACCAACTTCACAAACTATCATTGTGGTTTTGATGCGTAGGTAAGATTGGTTCTTGCTTAAGCCCGTAGCAGCCACGTAAAACTTGCAACAACAAAGTAGAGGACGTCTAACTTGTTTTTGCAGGGCATGTTGTGATGTGATATGGTCAAGACATGATGCTAAAATTTTATTGTGTGAGATGATCATGTTTTGTAACCAAAGTTATCGGCAACTGGCAGGAGCCATATGGTTGTCGCTTTATTGTATGCAATGCAATTGCGCTGTAATGCTTTACTTTATCACTAAGCGGTAGCGATAGTCGTGGAAGCATAAGATTGGCGAGACGACAATGATGCTACGATGGAGATCAAGGTGTCGCGCCGGTGACGATGGTGATCATGACGGTGCTTCGAAGATGGAGATCACAAGCACAAGATGATGATGGCCATATCATATCACTTATATTGATTGCATGTGATGTTTATCTTTTATGCATCTTATCTTGCTTTGATTGACGGTAGCATTATAAGATGATCCCTCACTAAATTATCATAGTAAAAGTGTTCTCCCTGAGTATGCGCCGTTGCGAAAGTTCTTCGTGCTGAGACACCACGTGATGATCGGGTGTGATAGGCTCTACGTTCAAATACAACAGGTGCAAAACAGTTGCACACGCGGAATACTCAGGTTATACTTGACGATCCAAGCATATACAGATATGGCCTCGGAACATAGAGACCGAAAGGTCGAACGTGAATCATATAGTAGATATGATCAACATAGCGATGTTCACCAATGAAACTACTCCATCTCACGTGATGATCGGACATGGTTTAGTTGATTTGGATCACGTAATCACTTAGAGGATTAGAGGGATGTCTATCTAAGTGGGAGTTCTTTAGTAATATGATTAATTGAACCTAAATTTATCATGAACTTAGTACCTAATAGTATCTTGCTTGTTTATGTTTGATTGTAGATAGATGGCCTGTGCTGTTGTTCCATTGAATTTTAATGCGTTCCTTGAGAAAGCAAAGTTGAAAGATGATGGTAGCAATTACACAGACTGGGTCCGTAACTTGAGGATTATCCTCATTGCTGCACAGAAGAATTATGTCCTGCAAGCACCGCTGGGTGCCAGGCCTGCTGCTGGAGCAACACCAGATGTTATGAACGTCTGGCGGAGCAAAGCTGATGACTACTCGATAGTTCAGTGTGCCATGCTTTACGGCTTAGAATCGGGACTTCAACGACGTTTTGAACGTCATGGAGCATATGAGATGTTCCAGGAGTTGAAGTTAATATTTCAAGCAAATGCCCCGATTGAGAGATATGAAGTCTCCAATAAGTTCTATAGCTGCAAGATGGAGGAGAACAGTTCTGTCAGTGAGCATATACTCAAAATGTCTGGGTATAATAATCACTTGATTCAATTGGGAGTTAATCTTCCAGATGATTGCGTCATTGACAGAATTCTCCAATCACTTCCACCTAGCTACAAGAGCTTCGTGATGAACTATAATATGCAAGGGATGCATAAGACAATTCCCGAGCTCTTCGCAATGCTGAAAGTTGCGGAGGTAAAATGTCTGCGGAGGTAGACAATTCCCGTGTCTCGGTCATGTCTACATTGTTCTCGAACCCGTAGGGTCCGCATGCTTAAGGTTTCGATGACAGTTATATTATGAGTTTATGAGTTTTGATGTACCGAAGTTAGTTCGGAGTCCCAGATGTGATCACGGACAGAACGAGGAGTCTCGAAATGGTCGAGACATAAAGATTGATATATTGGACAGCTATATTCGGACACCGGAAGTGTTCCAGGTGATTTCGGAGAAAACCGGAGAGCCGAAGGGTTACCAGAACCCTACCGGGAGAAGTAATGGGCCATATGGGCCTTAGTGGAGAGAGAGAAGGGCAGCCAGGGTGGGCCGCGCGCCTCCTCCCCCCTAGTCCGAATTGGACTAGGAGAGGGGGGGCACCGCCCCCCTTTCCTTCTCCCTCCCCACTTCCTTCCCCCTCCTAGTAGGAGTCCTACTCCTACTAGGAGGAGGACTCCTCCTTGGCACGCCATAGGGCCGGCCAGCCTCCTCCCCTTGCTCCTTTATATACGGGGGCAGGGGGCACCCCTAGACACACAAGTTGATCCACGTGATCGTATTCTTAGCCGTGTGCGGTGCCCCCTTCCACCATAATCCTCGATAATATTGTAGCGGTGCTTAGGCGAAGCCCTATGACGGTAGTACATCAAGATCATCACCACGCCGTCGTGCTGACGGAACTCTTCCCCGACACTTTGCTGGATCGGAGTCCAGGGATCGTCATCGAGCTGAACGTGTGCTAAAACTCGGAGGTGCCGTAGTTTCGGTGCTTGATCGGCGGGCCGTGAAGACGTACGACTACATCAACCGCGTTGTGCTAACGCTTCCGCTGTCGGTCTACAAGGGTACGTAGATCGCACTCTCCCCTCTCGTTGCTATGCATCACCATGATCTTGCGTGTACGTAGGAAATTTTTTGAAATTACTACGTTCCCCAACACTTTGACCATCGGGATTACTCGGCAAGTACCCGGCGTGCAGGATGGGCTGCCTTGGTACTAGACCCAATAATTGACGGATACCACTTCACACGAGTCTTGATGGACGGCGGCAGCAGTTTAAACCTGATATATCAGGACATAGTCCGCAAAATGGGGATAGACCCAAAAAAATTAGCCACAGCAATACTACCTTTAAAGGAGTAACGCCTGGCCCAGAGGCCCATTGCATGGGCTCCCTGCTACTAGAGGTTATATTCGGCTTTCCCAATAACTTTTGCAGCGAAAATTTAACGTTCCACATCGCTCCGTTCCAAAGCGGTTATCAAGCACTACTCGGACGTGAAGCTTTCGCTCGATTTAACGCAATACCGCATTACGCTTCTGTCATGCTTAAGATGCCCGGTCCACATGGCATCATTACAGTAAATGGAAATATTGAGCGCTCCTTGCGCGTGGAAGATCGTGTGGCTGCCTTGGCAGCCGCACACTAAATGGCCTCACCAATTAAAGCATCTGACAGGTCGTTAAGACCACGAACGCGGTTGGACAAGTCCGGTGCAGCTATATGTAATTGATACAAGTTTGATGGCTATACCCCTATTACAATACAAGGGGCTCAGCGCGCGCAAACAAGTGGCAATTAGGCTCAACTTTACTCATTTTGAACTGTACATGGTTTATTTAGTATAACCTACCTTTTGCACGACAACTTTTCAACTAAGTTCCTCTCTTTTTCAGATGACCATCGTGCTACACCCGTCTTGATATTCTTTTTAGATTAAGACCCTGCGTAAACCTTTTTTACTATCTCTTGTTGATACACATCCCTCGGATTCTCGGTACAACTGAGAAGGATGCTGATGTAGCATGTGGCCACATTAGAATATTGCACGTACCTGGACACCAGGGGCTTATTACAAAGGGCACCGTTTAGCCCGGTTTACATCATAAAGACTGAATACCTTAGGGAGTGTTCGGCGTTGTGAGTTTGGCCTTATATGCATCAGCTCTGAATCATGTCTTTGGTCAAATGTTGGGTTTGCCCGGCTCCTGTGTTTCGCTGCCTTACGTTCTGCTCTATCGGCTAGGGCGGCACTAGGAGAACTACTGCGATTGTGCCCTGGTTCATCCAGACGAGCACCTCAGTAGAGAAAGCCGAAAACTGACTGTCATGATATAGCGTGAGACTGGTCAACCACTCGATAACCTAGCAGAATCTTCGGGATTTCTCCGGCTTAATGAAGGGCTGTTTCCCGGCCAGGCATGTGTTGGGGAATGTAGTAATTTCAAAATTCTCCTACGCACACGCAAGATCATGGTGATGCATAGCAACGAGAGGGGAGAGTGTTGTCCACGTACCCTCGTAGACCGAAAGCGGAAGCATTAGCACAACACGGTTGATGCAGTCGTACATCTTCACGATCCGACCGATCCAAGTACCGAATGTACGGCACCTCCGAGTTCAGCACACGTTCAGCTCGATGGCGTCCCGCGAACTCCGATCCAGCAGAGCTCCACGGGCAAGTTTCGTCGGCACGACGGCGTGGTGACGGTGATGATGTTGCTACCGACGCAGGGCTTCGCCTAAGCACCGCTACGATATGACCGAGGTGGAATATGGTGGAGGGGGGCACCGCACACGGCTGGGAGAGATCAACTGATCAACTTGTGTATCTAGAGGTGCCCCCTGCCCCTGTATATAAAGGAGCAAGGGGAGAGGTGGCTGGCCTAGGAGGAGGGCGCACCAAGGGGGGAGTCCGGGAGTAGGACTCCTCCTTCCCTTGTTGGAGTAGGAGAGAAGGAAAGAGGGGGAGAGGAACAAGGAAAAGTGGGATGCACCCCTTGTCCAATTCGGACCAGAGGGGGGGCGCGTGCCTCCTTCCTTTTGGCCTCTCTCCTCTGTTCCAGTATGGCCCAATAAGGCCCATATACTCCCCGGCGAATTCCCGTAACTCTCCGGTACTCCGACCCGAATCACTCGGAACCTTTCCGATGTCCGAATATAGTCGTCCAATATATCGATCTTTACGTCTCGACCATTTCGAGACTCCTCATCATGTCCCCGATCTCATCCGAGACTCCAAACTCCTTCGGTACATCAAAACTCATAAACTCATAATATAACTGTCATCGAAACCTTAAGCGTGCGGACCCTACGGGTTCGAGAACAATGTAGACATGACCGAGACATGTCTCCGATCAATAACCAATAGCGGAACCTGGATGCTCATATTGGCTCCCACATATTCTACGAAGATCTTTATCGGTCAGACCGCATAACAACATACGTTGTTCCCTTTGTCATCGGTATGTTACTTGCCCGAGATTTGATCGTCGGTATCTCAATACCTAGTTCAATCTCGTTACCGGCAAGTCTCTTTACTCGTTCCGTAATACATCATCCCGCAACTAACTCATTAGTTGCAATGCTTGCAAGGCTTAAGTGGTGTGCATTACCGAGAGGGCCCAGAGATAACTTTTCGACAGTCGGAGTGACAAATCCTAATCTCGAAATACGCCAACCCAACAAGTACCTTCGGAGACACATGTAGAGCACCTTTATAATCACCCAGTTACGTTGTGATGTTTGGTAGCACACAAAGTGTTCCTCCGGCAAACGGGAGTTGCATAATCTCATAGTCATAGGAACATGTATAAGTCATGAAGAAAGCAATGGCAAGATACTAAAACGATCGGGTGCTAAGCTAATGAAATGGGTCAAGTCAATCACATCATTCTCCTAATGATGTGATCCCGTTAATCAAATGACAACTCATGTCTATGGTTAGGAAACATAACCATCTTTGATCAACGAGCTAGTCAAGTAGAGGCATACTAGTGACAGTCTGTTTGTCTATGTAATCACACATGTATTATGTTTCCGGTTAATACAATTCTAGAATGAATAATAAACATTTATCATGATATAAGGAAATAAATAATAACTATATCATTACTCGTAGGGCATATTTCCTTCAATATCCCACTTGCACTAGAGTCAATAATCTAGTTCACATCACCATGTGATTTAATAACAATAGTTCACATCACCATGTGATTAACACCCATAGTTCACATCGACATGTGACCAACACCCAAAGGGTTTACTAGAGTCAATAATCTAGTTCACATCGCTATGTGATGAACACCCAAAGAGTACTAAGGTGTGATCATGTTTTTCTTGTGAGAGAAGTTTAGTCAACGAGTCTGCCATATTTAGATCCGTGCGTATTTTGCAAATTTCTATGTCAACAATGCTCTACATGGAGCTACTCTAGCTAATTGCTCTCACTTTCAATATGTATCCAGATTGAGACTTAGAGTCATCTGGATTAGTGTCAAAACTTGCATCGACGTAATCCTTTACGACGAACCTTTTGTCACCTCCATAATCAAGAAACATATCCTTATTCCACTAAGGATAATTTTGACCAATGTCCAGTGATCTACTCTTAGATCACTATTGTACTCCCTTGCCAAACTCAGGGCAGGGTATACAATAGGTCTAATAACAGCATGGCATACTTTATAGAACCTATGGCTGAGGCATAGGGAATGACTTTCATTCTCTCTCTATCTTCTTCCGTGGTCGGGCTTTGAGTCTTACTCAATTTCACACCTTGTAACACAGGCAAGAACTCTTTCTTTGACTATTCCATTTTGAACTACTTCAAAAACTTGTCAAGGTATGTACTCATTGAAAACTTATCAAGCGTCTTGATCTATCTCTATAGATCTTGATGCTCAATATGTAAGCAGCTTCACTGAGGTCTTTCTTTGAAAAACTCCTTTCAAGCACTCCTTTATAATTTGCAGAATAATTCTACATTATTTCCGATCAACAATATGTCATACACATATTCTTATCAGAAATGTTGTAGTGCTCCCACTCACTTTCTTGTAAATACAAGCTTCAACGCAAGTCTGTATAAAACTATATGCTTTGATTAACTTATCAAAGCGTATATTCCAACTCCGAGATGCTTGCACCAGTCCATAGATGGATCGCTGGAGCTTGCATATTTTGTTAGTACCTTTAGGATTGACAAAACCTTCTGGTTGCATCATATACAACTCTTCTTTAATAAATCCATTAAGGAATGCGGTTTTGTTTACCCATTTGCCAGATTTCATAAAATGCGGCAATTGCTAACATGATTCGGACAGACTTAAGCATAGATATGAGTGAGAAACTCTCATTGTAGTCAACACCTTGAACTTGTCGAAAACCTTTTGCGACAATTCTAGCTTTGTAGATAGTAACACTACTATCAGTGTATGTCTTCCTCTTGAAGATCCATTTAATCTCAATGACTCGCCGATCATTGGGTAAGTCAATCAAAGTCCATACTTTGTTCTCATACATGGATCTCATCTCAGATTTCATGGCCTCAAACCATTTCGCGGAATCTGGGCGCATCATCGTTTCCTCATAGTTTGCAAGTTCGTCATGCTCTAGTAGCATGACTTCCAGAACAGGATTACCATACCACTCTGGTGCAGATCTCACTCTGGTTTACCTACGAGGTTCGGTAGTAACTTGATCTGAAGTTACATGATCATCATCATTAGCTTCCTCACTAATTGGTGTAGTAGTCATAGGAACAGATTTCTGTGATGAACTACTTTCCAATAAGGGAGCAGGTATAGTTACCTCATCAAGTTCTACTTTCCTCCCACTCACTTCTTTCGAGAGAAACTACTTCTCTAGAAAGGATCCATTCTCAGCAATGAATATCTTGCCTTCGGATCTATGATAGAAGGTGTACCCAACATTTTCTTTTGGGTAACCTATGAAGATTTACTTCTCCAATTTGGGTTCGAGCTTATCAAGTTGAAACTTTTTCACATAAGCATCACAGTCCCAAACTTTAAGAAACGACAACTTAGGTTTCCCGCCAAACCACAGTTCATACGGCGTCGTCTCAACAGATTTAGATGGTGCCCTATTTAACGTGAATGTAGCTGTCTCTAATGCATAACCCCAAAACGATAGTGGTAATCGGTAAGAGACATCATAGATCGCACCATATCTAATAAAGCACGGTTACGACGTTCGTGTTGGGAAACGTAGTAATTTCAAAATTTTCCTACGCACACGCAAGATCATGGTGATGCATAGCAACGAGAGGGGAGAGTGTTGTCTACGTACCCTCGTAGACCGGAAGCGAAAGCGTTTAGCACAACGCGGTTGATGTAGTCGTACGTCTTCACGGCCCGACCGATCAAGCACCGAAACTACGGCACCTCCGAGTTCTAGCACACGTTCAGCTCGATGACGATCCCCGGACTCCGATCCAGCAAAGTGTCGGGGAAGAGTTCCGTCAGCACGAGGGTGTGGTGACGATCTTGATGTTCTACCGTCGCAGGGCTTCGCCTAAGCACCGCTACAATATTATCGAGGATTATGGTGGAGGGGGGCACCGCACACGGCTAAGAGAACGATCACGAAGATCAACTTGTGTGTCTAGAGGTGCCCCCCTGCCCCCGTATATAAAGGAGCAAGGGGGAGCGGCGGCCGGCCAGGAGGAGGCGTGCCAGGGAGGAGTCCTACTCCTACCGGGAGTAGGACTCCCTCCTTTTCCTTGTCCAACTAGGAGAGGGGAAGGAAGGGAGAGAGGAGAGGAAGGAAAGGGGGGGCCGCCCCCCTCCTTGTCCAATTCAGACTAGAGGGGGAGGGGGGCGCGGCCTGCCCTGGCCGCCCCTCCTCTTCTCCACTTTGGGCCCATGAGGCCCATTAACCCCCGGGGGGGTTCCAGTAACCCCCGGTACTCTGGTTTTATCCGAAACTTCTCCGGAACACTTCCGGTGTCCGAATATAGCCGTCCAATATATCAATCTTTATGTCTCGACTATTTCGAGACTCCTCGTCATGTCCGTGATCACATCCGGGACTCCGAACAATCGTCGGTACATCAAAATATATAAACTCATAATGAAACTGTCATCGTAACCTTAAGTGTGCGGACCCTACGGGTTCGAGAACAATATAGACATGACTGAGACACGTCTCCAGTCAATAACCAATAGCGGAACCTGGATGCTCATATTGGCTCCTACATATTCTACGAAGATCTTTATCGGTCAGACCGCATAACAACATATGTTGTTCCCTTTGTCATCGGTATGTTACTTGCCCGAGATTCGATCATCGGTATCTCAATACCTAGTTCAATCTCGTTACCGGCAAGTCTCTTTACTCGTTTCATAATACATCATCTCGCAACTAACTCATTAGTTGTAATGCTTGCAAGGCTTATGTGATGTGCATTACCGAGAGGGCCCAGAGATACCTCTCCGACAATCGGAGTGACAAATCCTTATCTCGAAATACGCCAACCCAACATGTACCTTTGGAGACACCTGTAGAGCTCCTTTATAATCACCCAGTTACGTTGTGACGTTTGGTAGCACACAAAGTGTTCCTCCGGCAAACGGGAGTTGCATAATCCCATAGTCATAGGAACATGTATAAGTCATGAAGAAAGCAATAGCAACATACTAAAATGATCGGGTGCTAAGCTAATGGAATGGGTCATGTCAATCACATCATTCTCCTAATGATGTGATCTCGTTAATCAAATGACAACACATGTCTATGGTTAGGAAACATAACCATCTTCGATTAACGAGCTAGTCAAGTAGAGGCATACTAGTGACACTCTGTTTGTCTATGTATTCACACAAGTATTATGTTTCCGGTTAATACAATTCTAGCATGAATAATAAACATTTATCATGATATAAGGAAATAAAATAATAACTTTATTATTGCCTCTAGGGCATATTTCCTTCAGTCTCCCACTTGCACTAGAGTCAATAATCTAGATTACACAGTAATGATTCTAACACCCATGGAGCTTTGGTGCTGATCATGTTTTGCTCGTGGAAGAGGCTTAGTCAAAGGGTCTGCTACATTCAGATCCGTATGTATCTTGCAAATTTCTATGTCTCCCGCCTAGACTAGATCCCGGATGGAATTGAAGCGTCTCTTGATGTGCTTGGTTCTCTTGTGAAATCTGGATTCCTTTGCCAAGGCAATTGCACCAGTATTGTCACAAAAGATTTTCATTGGACCCGATGCACTAGGTATGACACCTAGATCGGATATGAACTCCTTCATCCAGACTCCTTCGTTTGCTGCTTCCGAAGCAGCTATGTACTCTGCTTCACATGTAGATCCCGCCACAACGCTTTGTTTAGAACTGCACCAACTGACAGCTCCACCGTTTAATGTAAACACGTATCCGGTTTGCAATTTAGAATCGTCCGGATTAGTGTCAAAGCTTGCATCAACGTAACCATTTACGATGAGCTCTTTGTTACCTCCATATACGAGAAACATATCCTTAGTCCTTTTCAGGTAATTCAGGATGTTCTTGACCACTGTCCAGTGATCCACTCCTGGATTACTTTGGTACCTCCCTGCTAGACTTATAGCAAGACACACATCAGGTCTGGTACACAGTATTGCATACATGATAGAGCCTATGGATGAAGCATAGGGAACATCTTTCATTTTCTCTCTATCTTCTGCAGTGGTCGGGCATTGAGTCTTACTCAATTTCACACCTTGTAACACAGGCAAGAATCCTTTCTTTGCTTGATCCATTTTGAACTTCTTCAAAACTTTGTCAAGGTATGTGCTTTGTGAAAGTCCAATTAAGCGTCTTGATCTATCTCTATAGGTCTTAATGCCCAATATGTAAGCAGCTTCACCGAGGTCTTTCATTGAAAAACTCTTATTCAAGTATCCATTTATGCTATCCAGAAATTCTATATCATTTCCAATTAGTAATATGTCATCCACATATAATATCAGAGATGCTACAGAGCTCCCACTCATTTTCTTGTAAATACAGGCTTCTCCAAAAGTCTGTACAAACCCAAATGCTTTGATTACACTATCAAAGCGTTTATTCCAACTCCGAGAGGCTTGCACCAGTCCATAAATGGATCGCTGGAGCTTGCACACTTTGTTAGCTCCTTTTGGATCGACAAAACCTTCCGGTTGCATCATATACAACTCTTCTTCCAGAAATCCATTCAGGAATGCAGTTTTTGACATCCATCTGCCAAATTTCATAATCATAAAATGCGGCAATTGCTAACATGATTCGGACAGACTTAAGCATCGCTACGGGTGAGAAGGTCTCATCGTAGTCAATCCCTTGAACTTGTCGAAAACCTTTTGCGACAAGTCGAGCTTTGTAGACAGTAACATTACCGTCAGTGTCAGTCTTCTTCTTGAAGATCCATTTATTCTCAATTTCTTGTTGACCATTGGGCAAGTCAACCAAAGTCCACACTTTGTTCTCATAAATGGATCCCATCTCAGATTTCATGGCTTCAAGCCATTTTGCGGAATCTGGGCTCACCATCGGTTCTTCATAGTTCGTAGGTTCATCATGATCTAGTAGCATGACTTCCAAAACAGGATTACCATACCACTCTGGTGTGGATCTTACTCTGGTTGATCTACGAGGTTCGGTAGAAACTTGTTCTGAAGTTTCATGATCATCGTCATTAACTTCCTCACTAATTGGTGTAGGTGTCACAGGAACCGGTTTCTGTGATGTACTACTTTCCAATAAGGGAGCAGGTACAGTTACCTCATCAAGTTCTTACTTTCCTCCCACTCACTTCTTTCGAGAGAAACTCCTTCTCTAGAAAGTTTCCGAATTTAGCAACAAAAGTCTTGCCTTCGGATCTGTGATAGAAGGTGTATCCAATAGTTTCCTTTGGATATCCTATGAAGACACATTTCTCCGATTTGGGTTCGAGCTTATCAGGTTGAAGCTTTTTCACATAAGCATCGCAGCCCCAAACTTTAAGAAACGACAACTTTGGTTTCTTGCCAAACCATAGTCCATAAGGCGTCGTCTCAACGGATTTCGATGGTGCCCTATTTAACGTGAATGCGGCCGTCTCTAAAGCATAACCCTAAAACGATAGCGGTAAATCAGTAAGAGACATCATAGATCACACCATATCTAGTAAAGTACGATTACGACGTTTGGACACACCATTACGCTGTGGTGTTCCGGGTGGCGTGAGTTGCGAAACTATTCCGCATTGTTTCAAATGTACACCAAACTCGTAACTCAAATATTCTCCTCCACGATCAGATCGTAGAAACTTTATTTTCTTGTTACGATGATTTTCAACTTCACTCTGAAATTCTTTGAACTTTTTAAATGTTTCAGACTTATGTTTCATTAATTAGATATACCCATATCTGCTTAAGTCATCTGTGAAGGTGAGAAAATAACGATATCCGCCACGAGCCTCAACATTCATTGGACCACATACATCTATATGTATGATTTCCAACAAATCTGTTGCTCTCTCCATAGTACCGGAGAATGGTGTTTTGGTCATCTTGCCCATAAGGCACGGTTCGCAAGTACCAAGTGATTCATAATCAAGTGGTTCCAAAAGTCCATCAGTATGGAGTTTCTTCATGCGCTTTACACCGATATGACCCAAACGGTAGTGCCACAAATAAGTTGCACTATCATTATCAACTCTGCATCTTTTGGCTTCAACATTATGAATATGTGTGTCACTACTATCGAGATTTAATAAGAATAGACCACTCTTCAATGGTGCATGACCATAAAAGATATTACTCATATAAATAGAACAACCATTATTCTCTGATTTAAATGAATAATGGTCTTGCATCAAACAAGATCCAGATATAATGTTCATGCTCAACGCTGGCACCAAATAACAATTATTTAGGTCTAATACTAATCCCGAAGGTAGATGTAGAGGTAGCGTGCCGGCCGCGATCACATCGACTTTGGAACCATTTCCCACGCGCATCCTCACCTCGTCCTTAGCCAATCTTCGCTTAATCTGTATTCCATGCTTCGAGTTGCAAATATTAGCAACAGAACTAGTATCAAATACCCAGGTGCTACTGCGAGCATTAGTAAGGTACACATCAATAACATGTATATCACATATGCCTTTGTTCACCTTGCCATCCTTCTTATCTGCCAAATACTTGGGGCAGTTCCGCTTCCAGTGACCAGTCTCCTTGCAGTAGAAGCACTCAGTTTTAGGCTTAGGTCCAGATTTGGGTTTCTTCTCCTGAGCAGCAACTTGCTTGTTGTTCTTCTTGAAGTTCCCCTTCCTCTTCCCTTTGCCCTTTTTCTTGAAACTAGTGGTCTTGTTGACCATCAACACTTGATGCTCCTTCTTGATTTCTACCTCTGCAGCTTTCAGCATTGCGAAGAGCTCGGGAATTGTCTTATCCATCCCTTGCATATTATAGTTCATCACGAAGCTCTTGTAGCTAGGTGGAAGTGATTGGAGAATTTTGTCAATGACGCAATCATCTGGAAGATTAACTCCCAATTGAATCAAGTGATTATTATACCCAGACATTTTGAGTATATGCTCACTGACAGAACTGTTCTCCTCCATCTTGCAGCTATAGAACTTATTGGAGACTTCATATCTCTCAATCCGGGCATTTGCTTGAAATATTAACTTCAACTCTTGGAACATCTCATATGCTCCATGACGTTCAAAACATCGTTGAAGACCCGATTCTAAGCCGTAAAGCATGGCACATTGAACTATCGAGTAGTCATCAGCTTTGCTCTGCCAGACGTTCTTAATGTCGTCAGTTGCATCAGCAGCAGGCCTGGCACCCAGCGGTGCTTCCAGGACGTAACTCTTCTGTGCAGCAATGAGGATAATCCTCAAGTTACGGACCCAGTCCGTGTAATTGCTACCATCATCTTTCAACTTTGCTTTCTCAAGGAACGCATTAAAATTCAACGGAACAACAGCACGGGCCATCTATCTACAATCAAACATAAACAAGCAAGGTACTATCAGGTACTAAGTTCATGATAAATTTTAGTCCAATTAATCATATTACTAAAGAACTCCCACTTAGATAGACATCCATCTAAGCCTCTAAGTGATCACGTGATCCAAATCAACTAAACCATGTCCGATCATCACGTGAGATGGAGTAGTTTCATTGGTGAACATCACTATGTTGATCATATCTACTATATGATTCACGCTCGACCTTTCAGTCTCCGTGTTCTGAGGCCATATCTGTTATATGCTAGGCTCGTCAAGTTAAACCTGGGTATTCTATGTGTGCAACTGTTTTGCACCCATTGTATTTGAACGTAGAGCCTATCACACCCGATCATCACGTGGTGTCTCAGCACGAAGAACTTTCGCAACGGCGCATACTCAGGGAGAACACTTTTACTATGATAATTTAGTGAGGGATCATCTTATAATGCTACCGTCAATCAAAGCAAGATAAGATGCATAAAAGATAAACATCACATGCAATCAATATAAGTGATATGATATGGCCATCATCATCTTGTGCTTGTGATCTCCATCTTCGAAGCACCGTCATGATCACCATCGTCACCGGCGCGACACCTTGATCTCCATCATAGCATCGTTGTCGTCTCGCCAATCTTATGCTTCTACGACTATCGCTACCGCTTAGTGATAAAGTAAACCATTACAGGGTGATTGCATTGCATACAATAAAGGGACAACCATATGGCTCCAGCCAGTTGCCGATAACTCGGTTACAAAACATGATCATCTCATACCATAAAATTTAGCATCACGTCTTGACCATATCACATCACAACATGCCCTGCAAAAACAAGTTAGACGTCCTCTACTATGTTTGTTGCAAGTTTTACGTGGCTGCTACGGGCTTAAGCAAGAACCAATCTTACCTACGCATCAAAAACCACAACGATAGTTTGTCAAGTTGGTGCTGTTTTAACCTTCGCAAGGACCGGGCGTAGCCACACTCAGTTCAACTAAAGTTGGAGAAACTGACACCCGCCAGCCACCTGTGTGCAAAGCACGTCGGTAGAACCAGTCTCACGTAAGCGTACGCGTAATGTCGGTCCGGGCCGCTTCATCCAAAAATGTTGCCGAACCAAAGTATGACATGCTGGTAAGCAGTATGACTTATATCGCCCACAACTCACTTGTGTTCTACTCGTGCAAATAACATCAACACATAAAACCTAGGCTCGGATGCCACTATTGGGAAACGTAGTAATTTAAAAAAATTCCTACGCACACGCAAGATCATGGTGATGCATAGCAACGAGAGGGGAGAGTGTTGTCTACGTACCCTCGTAGACCGGAAGAGGAAGCGTTTAGCACAACGAGGTTGATGTAGTCGTACGTCTTCACGGCCCGACCGATCAAGCACCGAAACTACGGCACCTCCGAGTTCTAGCACACGCTCAGCTCGATGACGATCCCCGGACTCCGATCCAGCAAAGTGTCGGGGAAGAGTTCCGTCAGCACGACGGCGTGGTGACGATCTTGATGTTCTACCGTCGCAGGGCTTCGCCTAAGCACCGCTACAATATTATCGAGGATTATGGTGGAGGGGGGCACCGCACACGGCTAAGAGAACGATCATGAAGATCAACTTGTGTGTCTAGAGGTGCCCTCCTGCCCCCGTATATAAAGGAGTAAGGGGGAGGGGCGGCCGACCAGGAGGAGGCGTGCCAGGGAGGAGTCCTACTCCTACCGGGAGTAGGACTCCCTCCTTTTCCTTGTCCAACTAGGAGAGGGGGAAGGAAGAGAGAGAGGAGAGGAACGAAAGGGGGGGCGCCCCCCCCCCCTCCTTGTCCAATTCAGACTAGAGGGGGAGGGGGTGCGCGGCCTGCCCTGGCCACCCCTCCTCTTCTCCACTTTCGGCCCATGAGGCCCATTAACCCCCGGGGGGGTTCCGGTAACCCCCCGGTACTCCGGTTTTATCCGAAACTTCTCCGGAACACTTCCGGTGTCCGAATATAGCCGTCCAATATATCAATCTTTATGTCTCGACCATTTCGAGACTCCTCGTCATGTCCGTGATCACATCCGGGACTCCGAACAATCTTCGGTACATCAAAATATATAAACTCATAATGAAACTGTCATCGTAACCTTAAGTGTGCGGACCCTACGGGTTCGAGAACAATATAGACATGACCGAGACACGTCTCCAGTCAATAACCAATAGCGGAACCTGGATGCTCATATTGGCTCCTACATATTCTACGAAGATCTTTATCGGTCAGACCGCATAACAACATACGTTGTTCCCTTTGTCATCGGTATGTTACTTGCCCGAGATTCGATCGTCGGTATCTCAATACCTAGTTCAATCTCGTTACCGGCAAGTCTCTTTACTCGTTTCATAATACATCAACTCGCAACTAACTCATTAGTTGTAATGCTTGCAAGGCTTATGTGATGTGCATTACCGAGAGGGCCCAGAGATACCTCTCCGACAATCGGAGTGACAAATCCTAATCTCGAAATACGCCAACCCAACATGTACCTTTGGAGACACCTGTAGAGCTCCTTTATAATCACCCAGTTACGTTGTGACGTTTGGTAGCACACAAAGTGTTCCTCCGGCAAACGGGAGTTGCATAATCTCATAGTCATAGGAACATGTATAAGTCATGAAGAAAGCAATAGCAACATACTAAAACGATCGGGTGCTAAGCTAATGGAATGGGTCATGTCAATCACATCATTCTCCTAATGATGTGATCTCGTTAATCAAATGACAACACATGTCTATGGCTAGGAAACATAACCATCTTCGATTAACGAGCTAGTCAAGTAGAGGCATACTAGTGACGTTTTAGTTTGTCTATGTATTCACACAAGTATTATGTTTCCGGTTAATACAATTCTAGCATGAATAATAAACATTTATCATGATATAAGGAAATAAAATAATAACTTTATTATTGCCTCTAGGGCATATTTCCTTCAGTTTGGACACACCATTACACTGTGGTGTTCCAGGTGGCGTGAGTAGTGAAACTATTTCACATTGTTTTAACTGAAGGCCAAACTCGTAACTCAAATATTTTACTTCTGCGGTCATATCATAGAAATTTTTATTTTTGTTATGATGATTCTCCACTTCACTCTGAAATTCTTTGAACTTTTCAAATATTTCAGACTTGTGTTTCATCAAGTAGATATACTCATATCTGCTCAAATCATCTGTGAAGATCAGAAAATAATGATACCTGCCGCGAGCCTCAATATTCATCGGACCACATACATCAGTATGTATGATTTCCAACAAATCTGTTGCTCGCTCCATTGTTCCGGAGAACGGAGTCTTAGTCATCTTGCCCATGAGGCATGGTTCGCCAGCATCAACTGATTCATAATCAAGTGATTCCAAAAGCCCATCAGCATGGATTTTCTTCATGCGCTTTACACCAATATGACCTAAACGGCAGTGCCACAAATAAGTTGCACTATCATTATTAACTTTGCATCTTTTGGCTTCAATATTATGAAAATGTGTATGACCACGATCGAGATCCAACAAACCATTTTCATTGGGTGTATGACCATAGAAGGTTTTATTCATGTAAACAGAACAACAATTATTCTCTAACTTACATGAATAACCGTATTGCAATAAACATGATCCAATCATATTTATGCTTAACGCAAACACCAAATAACACTTATTTAGGTTCAACACTAATCCCGAAAGTATAGGGAGTGTGCGATGATGATCATATCAATCTTGGAACCACTTCCAACACACGTCGTCACTTCACCCTTAACTAGTCTCTGTTCATTCTGCAACTCTCGTTTTGAGTTACTACTCTTAGCAACTGAACCAGTATTAAATACCGAGGGGTTGCTACGAACACTAGTAAAATACACATCAATAATCTGTATATCAAATATACCTCTGTTCACTTTGCCATCCTTCATATCCGCCAAATACTTGGGGCAGTTCTGTTTCTAGTGACCAGTCCCTTTGCAGTAGAAGCACTTAGTCTCAAGCTTAGGACCAGATTTGGGCTTCTTCACTCGAGCAGCAACTTGCTTGCCGTTCTTCTTGAAGCTAGTGGTCTTGTCTACCATCAACACTTGATTTTTTTTTTGATTTCTACCTTCGTTGATTTCAGTATTACGAAGAGCTTGGGAATCATTTCCGTTATCCCTTGCATATCATAGTTCATCAAGAAGTTCTACTAACTTGGTGATGGTGACTAGAGAATTCTGTCAATCACTATCTTATCTGAAAGATTAACTCCCACTTGATTCAAGCGATTGTAGTACCCAGATAATCTGAGCACATGCTCACTGCTTGAGCTATTCTCCTCCATCTTTTTAGCTATAGAACTTGTTGGAGACTTCATATCTCTCAACTCGGGTATTTGCTTGAAATATTAACTTCAACTCCTCGAACACCTCATATGGTCCATGACATTCAAACGTCTTTGAAGTCCCGATTCTAAGCCGTTAAGTATGGTGCACTAAACTACCAAGTAGTCATCATATTGAGCTAGCCAAACGTTCATAACGTCCGCATCTACTCCTGCAATAGGTCTATCACCTAGCGGTTTCAACATAATTTTTCTCTAGGAACACAATAAACTGGGAGCAACATCGCGAGCTATTGATCTACAACATAGATAGCTAATACTACCAGGACTAAGTTCATGATAAATTAAAGTTCAATCAATCATATTATTTAAGAACTCCCACTTAGATAGACATCCCTCTAATCCTCTAAGTGATCACGTGATCCAAATCAACTAAACCATAACCGATCATCACGTGAAATGGAGTAGCTTTTCAATGGTGAACATCACTTATGTTGATGATATCTACTATATGATTCACGCTCGACCTTTCGGTCTCAGTGTTCCGAGGCCATATCTGCATATGCCAGGCTCGTCAAGTTTAACCTGAGTATTCTGCGTGTGCAAAACTGGCTTGCACCCGTTGTAGATGGACGTAGAGCTTATCACACCCGATCATCACGTGGTGTCTGGGCACGATGAACTTTGGCAACGGTGCATACTCAGGGAGAACACTTTTATCTTGAAATTTAGTGAGAGATCATCTAATAATGCTACCGTCAATCAAAGCAAGATAAGATGCATAAAAGATAAACATCACATGCAATCAATATAAGTGATATGATATGGCCATCATCATCTTGTGCTTGTGATCTCCATCTCCGAAGCACCGTCATGATCACCATCATCACTGGCGCGACAGCTTGACCACCATCGTAGCATCATTGTCGTCTCGCCAATCTTATGCTTCTACAACTATTGCTATCGCTTAGTGATAAAGTAAACCATTACAGGGTGATTGCATTGCATACAATAAAGCGACAACCATATGGCTCCAGCCAGTTGCCGATAACTCGGTTACAAAACATGATCATCTCATACAATAAAATTTAGCATCATGTCTTGACCATATCACATCACAACATGCCCTGCAAAAACAAGTTAGACGTCCTTTACTTTGTTGTTGCAAGTTTTACGTGGCTGCTACGGGCTTAAGCAAGAACCGTTCTTACCTACGCATCAAAACCACAATGGTAGTTTGTAAAGTTGGTGCTGTTTTAACCTTCGCAAGGACCGGGCGTAGCCACACTTGGTTCAACTAAAGTTGGAGAAACTGACACCCGCCAGCCACCTGTGTGCAAAGCACGTCGGTAGAACCAGTCTCGCGTAAGCATATGCGTAATGTCGGTCCGGGCCGCTTCATCCAACAATACCGCCGAACCAAAGTATGACATGCTGGTAAGTAGTATGACTTATATCGCCCACAACTCACTTGTGTTCTACTCGTGCACAACATCAACGCGTAAAACCTAGGCTCGGATGCCATTGTTGGGGAACATAGTAATTTCAAAATTTCCCTACGCACACGCAAGATCATGGTGATGCATAGCAATGAGAGGGGAGAGTGTTGTCCACGTACCCTCGTAGACCGAAAGCGGAAGCGTTAGCACAACGCGGTTGATGTAGTCGTACGTCTTCACGATCCGACCGATCCAAGTACCGAACGCACGGCACCTCCGAGTTCAGCACACGTTCAGCTCGATGGCGTCCCGCGAACTCCGGTCCAGCAGAGCTCCACAGGAGAGTTCCGTCAGCACGACGGCGTGGTGACGGTGATGATGTTGCTACCGACGCAGGGCTTCGCCTAAGCACCGCTACGATATGACCGAGGTGGAATATGGTGGAAGGGGGCACCGCACACGGCTGGGAGAGATCAACTGATCAACTTGTGTATCTAGAGGTGCCCCCCTGCCCCTGTATATAAAGGAGCAAGGGGAGAGGTGGCTGGCCTAGGAGGAGGGCGCGCCAAGGGGGGAGTCCTACTCCCACCGGGAGTAGGACTACTCCTTCCCTTGTTGGAGTAGGAGAGAAGGAAAGAGGGGGAGAGGAACAAGGAAAAGTGGGCTGCACCCCTTGTCCAATTCGGACCAGAGGGGGGCGCACGCCTCCTTCCTTTTGGCCTCTCTCCTCTATTCCCGTATGGCCCAATAAGGCCCATATACTCCCCGGCGAATTCCCGTAACTCTCCGGTACTCCGAAAAATACCCGAATCACTCGGAACCTTTCCGATGTCCGAATATAGTCATCCAATATATCGATCTTTACGTCTCGACCATTTCGAGACTCCTCGTCATGTCACCGATCTCATCCGGGACTCCGAACTCCTTCGGTACATCAAAACTCATAAACTCATAATATAACTGTCATTGAAACCTTAAGCGTGCGGACCCTACGGGTTCGAGAACAATGTAGACATGACCGAGACACGTCTCCGGTCAATAACCAATAGCGGAACTTGGATGCTCATATTGGCTCCCACATATTCTACGAAGATCTTTATCGGTCAGACCGCATAACAACATACGTTGTTCCCTTTGTCATCGGTATGTTACTTGCCCGAGATTTGATCGTCGGTATCTCAATACCTAGTTTAATCTCGTTACTGGCAAGTCTCTTTACTTGTTCCGTAATACATCATCCCGCAACTAACTCATTAGTTGCAATGCTTGCAAGGCTTAAGTGATGTGCATTACCGAGAGGGCCCAGAGATACCTTTCCGACAGTCGGAGTGACAAATCCTAATCTCGAAATACGCCAACCCAACAAGTACCTTCGGAGACACCTGTAGAGCACCTTTATAATCACCCAGTTACATTGTGACGTTTGGTAGCACACAAAGTGTTCCTCCGGTAAACGGGAGTTGCATAATCTCATAGTCATAGGAACATGTATAAGTTATGAAGAAAGCAATAGCAACAAACTAAACGATCAAGTGCTATGCTAACGGAATGGGTCAAGTCAATCACATCATTCTCCTAATGATGTGATCCCGTTAATCAAATGACAACTCATGTATATGGTTAGGAAACATAACCATCTTTGATCAACGAGCTTGTCAAGTAGAGGCATACTAGTGACACTCTGTTTGTCTATGTATTCACACATGTATTATGTTTCCGGTTAATACAATTCTAGCATGAATAATAAACATTTGTCATGATATAAGGAAATAAATAATAACTTTAACATTGCCTCTAGGGCATATTTCCTTCAGCATGTACGCGCCCCGAATTCGGATGAGCGCGGAGCCACCAGGGGCTATATAGTAGCCCCACTGTCAAACTCCTCTGGCTAAGTGAAAGTGTTAAAGCATTATAGTCCGATTGCCTAGTTCGCTGCACTATCACCTCCTTAATGGACCAAGACGTTGGATCAAGTGTGAACATGCGTCTTCTGCAAACACCCCCGCATTATATGCGTGGGGGTTGAAGCCGACGACTGCCATCTTTCAGGTTATATACATATATACATAAACGGCCGCACAAGAGGCATCATAGTACTTTCGGGCAAAAGTATAAATACAGCCTTGATAAACTCAATAAAACATTGTTTTTACAATGGGAATACATGTCACCTAAACATAATATTCTTCGAGCACTGAGCCTCTATCAAACGAGCGCCTTCAAGAACTTCTTCAAAGTAGTGTTCGGCAGCCACTCGGCCTATGGCCGAACCCTGTGCTGCAACAGTGGTGGCATCCATCTTTGCCTAGTTTGTTTTGACACGGGCAAGGGCCATCCGCGAGCCTTCTATGCACGCCGACCTCTTTACAGCATCGATGCGTGGCACAGCACCAAGGAATTGTTGCACTAAGCTAAAGTAGATATTTGGCCTTGGCCCTCCTGGCCACATATGATCCACAACGGACCTCATGGCAAGTCCGGATAATCTATGGAGCTCGGCCCAACCGGTCAATCGCTCATTCAGCAACAGCGGACGGACTGGAGCGTGAAACTGTGACCAGAACAGCTTCTCCACTTCAAGACCTTTCTGATCCTTGAAGTACTCGGCCGCAATAGCAGCACTTGCAGCCAAATCCATGTACTCGTCCGCAGAACTCCATAGCCGGTCTAGAGGAGCATATTTTGGATCTCTGAACTTAGTCCACAACAAGAAGGGCTTCCTAGAAACGATATCCGCAGCTTGATTCAGCTCCTCCTTCGTCGCTCTAATTTTGGAGCAGGCTTCCTTGGCAGCCACCCGGGCCTTCTCCAGGTCCGTCGCCTTCGCTCGGTTTTCTTCTTCAAGAAGCCGGTAACGGTCAGCAGCATCTTTTAACTCCACGGCCATCTTGGCAATTTTTTCTTTGCTCTCACAATGTGCGGCCTGTTCGGCCGTTAAACCCTCGGCTGCCTTTAAAGCGGCCGCATTGCTGCTCCTTGCTTGCTCCTTGGCTCGGGCAAGCTCCGCCTGAAGGGTCTCCATGATGGCAGCTCCATCTGCAGTCACAACATATTAAAGATATTGGCATCATGCTGCTCTTACTATGTGACGATCACCAGAAAAATCACTGACCATGTGCCTCGTCAAGCCGCTTGTTGACAAGCACGACGTCGGCATCTGCCGCATCCAGCTGCCGCTTTAGTTCGGCAAACCCATCAGTCCGGCTAGCCACCAGAGCTTCCACCACCTGCACATAAAGGCAGTCTGGTTATTACCTGGGACTATGATCCTCTGTTTGCCGCCGTTTTCGACGACAACTAGAGTCTCAGGGGCTACTATCTACACGAGGCACATCTAAAAATGTGCGGTACTGTCAAAAATGTAAATCATTTCACGTACCTCAAAACCCGTCAGTAGACTCATAAAGGCTTCATGCAACCCGCTTTCGGCAGACGAAATCCTTTCAATCACCGTACCCATCAACGTGCGGTGCTCTTCTGAGATAGCCGCTTGCTCCAGCAGATCCCTCAGCACGTCCGACCGCACACCAGACGGTGCTGGACTCTTTTGATTGCTTTCTTCAAGAGCCGGATACTGAGGACTTCGGGTGGCCATAGGATTACCTTCTGACCTTGCCGGAGCAGGAGAAACCCTCCGCAACGACACCTCGGGGTCGCCCGACTCGTGAGGCGGTGTGGCAGGGGGAGGCGTTTCGCTCTCCATCATCTCTGGAAGAAGATCCCCCGAAGACGAGCTTTCCTGAGAAGGGCTAAGATCCGAACTGCAAGATAAATGCTTCGGTTATTTCCCTCAGAAGTAAAGCGAGATATTTTCATTATTAAGTACCCTTTTACTTACAGCTCGGTGGAGGGTTGATCCCCTTGAGGGCATAGTGCGGCGAGGGTAGCCCCCGAGGTAGGACCCTCCGGCGAAGATTTCTTCCCCCGTTTGGAGACCATTGTCTCCGGGTGCTCAGAGGCGGTCCTCTTCCTTCCTTGGGGAGAGGAAGTTTCAGTCCCTCCTCCCCGTCTAACCTCCTTCGCGGAGGCGCTAACCTCCTTGTTCCCCCCTTTATCTTCTCCCAAGGGTGCTTGATAAGGCGCAATCTCCAGCATCCTGGTTAGCACGGCATTTGGTGAGGTCTCAGGGAGGGGGGCCGGACACCTGATCAACTTTGCCTTTGCTATCCAATCCTGGACCAAGAGTGGTTTTTCTTTTTTAGGGCAATGTTGCTGTAAATAAAACGGACAGTGTGTTCGGATGCGGGGCTACTTACTTGGGTATCCGGGCGATTGCAGCTCAGACCTGCATCCTCAGTGATGTCCGGACACATTATTTGTGGTCCGAAGAACAATTTGTACATCCCTTCATGCATCATGCTGAGGAAATGTTGGATAGCTCGCGGTCCTTCCGGGTTGAATTCCCACATGCGAAGGGGCCGATGTTTGCAAGGCTGGACTTGACGGACTAGCATAACTTTCACTACCATAACCAGACTGATATCTCTCAAGAAGAGATCTCAGATACGGCTTTGCAGTATTGGTACGTCCTTGGCTGGACCCTAGCTCAGCCCCCTGCTGATCCATGACATCAGTTGTGGTGGGGGCCTAAGCGGAAGGCGGGGGCAGCTACCCACTTGGCACTTCGGGGAGTTGTGATGTAGAACCACTCCCGCTGCCACAATCCAGACACCTCTGGGAAGTAACCCTCAGGCCATGGAGCGTCAGCAATTTTGCTTATTGAAGCGCCTCCGCACGCTGCATGCTGCCCCTCGATCATCTTCGGCTTCACATCGAAGGTCTTGAGCCACAGGCCGAAGTGAGGGGTAATGCGGAGGATGGCCTCGCATACGACAATAAATGTCGAGATGTGAAGAAGGGAATTCGAGGCCAGATCGTGAAAATCTAACCCGTAATAGAATATAAGACCCCTAACAAAGGGATCCAGAGCGAGGCTTAGTCCTCGGAGGAAGTGGGAGACGAACACGACGCTCTCGTTGGGTTCGGGAGTAGGGACGACCTGCCCTCGGGCAGGCAGCCGATGCGAAATTTCGGTGGTCAGATATCTGGCCTCTCTCAACTTCTTGATGTCCTCCTCTGTGACGAAGGAAGGCATCCACCGACCTTGAAGGTTGGATCCGGACATAGTTGAAGGTCCGAAGCGCCTAAACCTGAGCTTTGGGTGTTGGAACTCGATGCGAGAGGCGGATTCGATTAAGGTCGAGAGGAAAAGGTCTTGTCCCCTTTATAAAGAGGGTGAATATCAAGCGTCCTCCTCGTGGCCGTTTGGGACTTGCCTAAGATTTAGGAGTCCTACTAATAGGCGCGGTTGGGTTACCCACGTCTGTATTAATGGGAATCCCGTAATAAGGGGACATGATCTCTGCTTCGACAAGACGTGCCAAGGAAACCGCCTCGCGAAACACTCTGAGATAGGTTATGAAAAACGATTCGAATAAAGACCTGGATGTGGTGTGATGTCACACTATGGGGTACGTCAGCAGATTAGATTTGTATAAATATTATTCCCTCTACGGTGGTATGTGGAACTTATTTTGCAGGGTCGGACACGATCCTCGTGTTCAAGATCTTCTATGAAGTATTCGGAGGAAGAACCCGCCTTGCAATGCCGAAGACAATCTGCGTGCCGGACTTATCGTCATTGAAGCCTGGTTCAGGGGCTACTGAGGGAGTCCTGGATTAGGGGGTATCCGGACAGCCGAATTATATCCTTTGGCCGGACTGTTGGATTATGAAGATACAAGATTGAAGACTTCGTCCCATGTCCGGATGGGACTCTCCTTGGCGTGGAAGGCAAGCTTGGCAATACGGATATGTAGATCTCCTTCCTTGTAACCGACTCTGTGTAACCCTAGCCCCCTCCGGTGTCTATATAAACCGGAGGGTTTTAGTCCGTAGGACAACATACAATCATACCATAGGCTAGCTTCTAGGGTTTAGCCTCTCTGATCTCGTGGTAGATCAACTCTTGTACTACTCATATTATCAAGAATAATCAAGCAGGACGTAGGGTTTTACCTCCATCAAGAGGGCCCGAACCTGGGTAAAACATCATGTCCCTTGCCTCATGTTACCATCCGCCTTAGACGCACAGTTCGGGACCCCCTACCCAAGATCCGTCGGTGTTGACACCGACAACCATCGTCTGGGGGGCGGGGGAACAAAGAACAAGAGATGCAGATGAGAGAGAGAGAGGGACAAATAGAACCGAGTTGGGCGACGGTCGTTTTCCTCTTCTCTCTCTACATCCTTTCCACTCTCGCCTCGAGAGTCATCGGCTCCTCACATAATCCTCTCCTTCTCCTATATTGGCTCGTGGACTAGAGTGGGGTTGGAGATGAGGTTCTGTTGTTGGTGAACATACTAGAGCTAGGGTTTTGTCTATGATAACTTACGCCAGTGATGGCGCTACATGTAAGTTGTGGAAAGCCCCTTTAGCTTACATGTATTTATATGCCAGTCCTTGAAGTGTAGCACGACTGGTCCCACATGACTCTCACAACTTTTAGTTGCTCGCGTCACCACTGGTTTATTCTCTCATGGTGCATGGTTATATGCCACATCGGAGCTTCTACTTGGCATATGTGGGTCATGTCATAAGGTAGTGGTGTTCTCCACTGGTTAATTATCATCCATATCGGACGGTGACTTTGCATGGTGGATGTGGCCTGGGCTTTTGGTCAATAAGCTTAGTGTACCTACAAATCAGTAGGAGTGAGCCGCCTTTCCACTCTTTCTTCACCGCCCTAGAGGCAAAGGAGAGGAAAGTGGCGGATCCGTGTTCTGCCTATCCAAACTAGAGTACCTTGGGTTAACCAAGCAGGCTTGAGCCATCTTCGTCTTTATCAATCCACTGCATCGACCTCAACAACGAAAGCTAAATATCAAGGGGTTTCTCCTGCCGATTGAATCCAATGTGCCTTATTCAAGGATTGCTTCAGAGTTGGTGGCCATGCCATCTCTGATAACTTCATCGTGTGCACCAGGAACCAACTGAATTCTTGTTGTCTTTCTTAGGGTCCTTTGTGCCAAAAGGAATGGCATGCTTGTAATTTTGAGATCTTTCAGGGTCCTTTTACGAAATACTGTAAAAAGGGAGCTGTTTTAATATGGTCCCTCTTACCTCATCTTTTCTCACAAGAGGCAAGGGTATATAATAGATATGAGTCATTGGTCTGAGTAATTCTTACCTCCTCATCTCCCATATGAAAAAAGGAGATAAGAGGGACCATGTTAAAATTGCTAAAAGAATTGCTATGAAATGCCAACTTTTGAGACCTCGGGTTCGTTCCCGTTGTTAAGAGAAAGGTAAAAGGGACAAGTGAGAAGCATATTTTTTGATAAATGGTGAATTTTAAGCATCAAGTGGATACAAAGACAATGAATACACATCCGGCCTCTGCATAGCTATGATGCACACGGCCCCAACACCAACACACACAATTAAACACGCTGGCAAATAAGCAAAGTCATACATGACCAAAGCTATGATGTAGCGAGGAAAAAAGTTCTGAAGTGATCAAAACAACGATCGATAAATTAGAGCAATGATCATATCCGCACCAATCATTTTTTCACACCACAATGACGATGAGGTTTTTCAGCAGTGGCGCCTTCAAGAAGGGAACAATGCTCAAGCGTCGCAGTCACTGGATCCAGCCACCAAAGGGCAGATTCTAGGTTTTCATCGTGGAAAACAAATCCGAGCAATGCCTTCAATGAGGTCACCATTGCCAGGTACAACCAAGTCATGTCAGACCTAGGATTTTCACCCCGAAACTCAAGAAGGGTACTCGAGAATCACCACCAAATTGAGGTCAATCATGTATTGTCACCACCACTTTTCCACGATCCCAATAGCTACATGCGTTGAGCAAATCCCACCACCACCGCTGCACCACCATGCCCTCTAGAAGCCGCCGTGAGAGGCATATGAAAAGATCCAAATCCCTCTTGTAGAATATGCTTGTTTTATAACTTACACGAAAAGAAATAAGCTGTCGAAGAAGCATTACACACTAGTACACTTCTTGTCTCCTCTTTGATGCGACATGTCTCAATTATTCGAGTATGCGGTCCGCCTAGAAGTTTTATACTCCGAATTAGACTAATGTATGTAGATAGGTCCCCTCTTACATGAGTCCATCACGCTGTCCAGTCGCAGAGTCACATACAGGAGCTACCAGTAACAGCTAGTATTTCGGTTCAGTGAGCGGTATTATTACAGGTAAGCAGGCTCGATTAGCCGCTGAGGCCTCGCGTAGTCGATATGCTCACCCTCTACCATCTGTGCGTGCATCATTGTCTTCTCTACTTAGACTAGTACGACCGTCTCTCAGGACGATCAGGAGCCGCGACTTCGTATTGGTTCAGCGTATTATAGACGCATCCCGATTGGTGATTAAATATTTGTGGTCGAAACGGGCTGCAGGTTCAGTGTAGAATGTTCGTGTTCCATAATCCATATAGTACAATGTCGATTTGGAGCGTCCAAGTCTATAATTGCTATCATGATGATGATTGATGAGTGAGCTGAACTGACAGTGATCATTCATTTTTCTTTTCCATGGACACATAGGAAAGGATAGGGCTAACTAAGCATTGATCTTGGAAGGAGGGAGTTAATCATCGAAGCTGCGGCGGTACGCGAGCGACTAGTCCTCGACCCCTGGGCTCGATCAAAGCCATCTTCGTGAGCGGCTAAACAATTTAAGGAGACAACCACCACATATATAGATAGATAGATGCTCTGTACGTACGTTGTTGCTGTTCTGCCGACTGAACCAACCAAATGGAGATGAGAACAATCTCGGATGGATAAACTTGTGCGGCGCAAGCAGCCATACTATACATTCACTTGCACCTGCAGCACACATCACAATCGACACCTGTCGCTTTCCTCGGCCTCTGCGAACGCGAAGCAGCGGCCCGGGTGAAGAAAACAAAGATAGAAAGATGCGAGGTGCAGGCAAACATGCGATTATACTCCTGATGAGTAGTAGTAGATCGTCTTCTTCCTGACTGAGTAGCACACGCGGGCGCGAACAAATCCCGAAGGCGCGGCGGCCAAACAAGTCCCCGCGCGATCAGACATCAGACGGCCCTTCGGGTCCCGAGGGCTCAAAAGCCGTTTTCGATTTGCCCCGCCCCGCTGCAACGGAACGACAGCAGCAGCACGTACGTGCGGGGTCGAGTATGGTTGGCCGCAATCATGCTCCGTATCTGGCGGAGAGGGACGGGGGCAAACGTGGGCAACTGGGCAAAATAAATCCGAGAGGGACGTATGGCCGGCTGCCTCAGACACGTAGTTCTAGACGCCATCCGTTCCGAACAGATCAGGAGTGAGAACGGCGGCGAGGTGTTCCGGCGCGCGGACGCATGCATGCGGCGGCCGCCGGCCAACGGAGGGGGGAGGGGAGAGGTAGCAAGGAAGGATACGTGGTGGTGAGCGGTGATCCTGCTTGCTGATCGCGCGCCGTCTTTCGTTTTCGTCCGGTCTGCCGAGGGGATCGGTCCGGCCTCCGGCGTGTGGTCGATACCATGGCGCGCCAAAACTGACTGACTGTCTGTCTGTCTACCCGTCGCCGTCGGCGAGTGGCGTGCCGAGCAGCCTTGAGGCACGCACCACACGTGGTTTATCCACGTTGGGGTCGCAGCTGGGTTCTCTCGGACAACGACAAAGACAGGAAGAATGGGACTTGGGACACGATAAAAGAGCTAGGAATGTGACGTTGATATATACAGCTTATGTGATGATGCTGCAAAAGACGCGCACTGCCTTCTCAGTTTTGGGGCTCCAACAACCCAACCTCTCAAACAAGCAAGCCATTCACATACAGACAGATGCCATACCAGCATGCCCTCACCACTAGTGTTCGTATCTTCGCCCCTTCACGGCGGACCCAAAAGCAAGGCAGAATCACACAGATACTAATATACACAATTCGAACAGAAAACAAGAGCTCTTTTCAGCCTGTTTAGCATGAGAATTGTGTTCCAAACGTAGAGTTGCTCTCTCAACTTCATTCAGAGACAGGCAACTTTTACATTCATTAACTACTATAAAAAATAAACATACACTCTCCGGAATGCTTCCGGCGCGTGCATGATGCTGCCAGGGAGAAGTAAAACTATGCGCTCTTAGGCCCCCCGGCGGGGAAGCAACGTTCCATGGCGACCCAGTACACACGCACGGTGGCTGGCGTAGCTTTCGGGTCACCACCCTGCTCATCTTGCTTTGTGGTCGACCGACCTTTTGCCTTGGACTTTCCGAAGTGGAAGCTGCTTTGCAAGTTGTAATGTGGAGGTGCACCTGGGAGGGATGGCAAAAGCCAATGCATGCCGACTTCGCTTTGAATCTTGCAGATGCACTTCAGATTCTCGGTCCGGCTGGTCATAGTGGAGAGTAACTTATACTAGTATCATGCATATGACACTTAAGTTACTATACTATCTTCATAATGCAAAGTAACCTACTACTAGTGTCATATATGGCTTTATTTAATGGTTTTTAGATTCATCTTGTCTTGGAAAGCGCTATGTTACAATAACATATTATGTTACCACTTCTGATTAACTACATATCGCATAAGCAGAAATTACTTGAAGTGCGCTATGTTACTACCTAAGTTACTCCCACTATGACTAGCCTCCCAGAGTATTTTATGATAGTACATGTTTTCCCAGTGCCCAAATCCATCTTGCCAAGTTTTTTGGGTCACAGACAAATAGTTTGGCATTTATGATGGTTGGCTCATCGTCCATCCCTTGCAAACATTGGCCGAAGCACGACTGACTGACGAAAACATTTGCTATAATTTGGCGCCTTTCCTAAACCTCTTGCAACCTAAAAATGTTTTCACTTGAGTTTTTCCAGTCGCCTGATACATAGGCAGGCGCTTACATTATTTTGCTAATCAAACTAGATACCTCACACCGTTCTACGACCCGTAATACTGTTGAATATGTGAGCAAATTACTATAAGATTTAATCCGAATAAGCACAAAACAAATCATAACAGCAATAACAGAGATTGAACTAATTATGTGGACTAGCATAGTAGATGAACAGATTAAATCTAGAGCACAGACTAGAAACATGAAGGACAGAATCATATACGATGCAATGGGAGCAGCATCGTTGGCGTTGATGTTGTCGCCCATGTTGTTGAGGAAGAGGTTGCCGAGGTCGGGGGAAAAGTCGTCGTTGGCGAAGTCGTCGCTGCCAGCAGTCGTGCGAGCGCACTCCCCAAAAACCTGATCACCCATCTCCCGTACAGGATCACGAGAGGCGGGGTCCGGAGGCCTGCTGCCCCTTCTCGCGGCGCACGCCGAAAGGAGGGATGGAGAAGACTTGCGTGGCGGTGCAATGATCTAAACGGTGGTGCGAAACCATACGATACGACCACGGCTAGGGTAGACGTCTGCCTGACTATATAATGCGAGACGGATAGGTCGTGGGAGTAAACCCGACATCCGAGTCGCGATCCAAAAGAATCGGAAACGGTTCAGTAATTAACACAGCCGTTAATTATTAATTAATGACTCGTTAATTTTTCCCGAGAAATAAAAATATAGACAACGTGCATAGCTTTGTGCTCAGCTCGTTCTCGAAACGTGGCGCGGCACGGCAAGGAGGAGGAGCACACGTGTAGGTCTCCTCTTCTCATGCTCATACAAGTGGTAGAAGAGTTCATTTTATAAAGACATGCAAGTCTCACTCAACTTTTGGAGTGGGACTAAACTTTAGTCCCACTCACACCATTCACAAGCTATGCATGAATGAGCCAAGAGAATTTCAGAATTTTAGTTGGTCTTTGGGCCAAAGGCGTACTAGTAAATTCCAACGATCCCCCACAAAGTCTCATTGGCACATCTCATCATTTAGTTCCAAAACATTATTTATATATCGGTGCTTAGTGGAGACTGTGAAGTTGAACTTCCACTTAGAGATTTATGCTACACTAGGTCACAACTTGAATAGTGGAATATGCCTTGAACTACAAGTTTTCTGCGAGACTAGTTTCACACAAATTCTTGACTGATACTGGGCTGCTGCAAGACTTCCCCGCGGGTGGAGCGTATACGTCATACTCCAAGGCCTTTCATGAATTTATTAGAGAACACTCAATCTCACAGACTGGGACGTTAACAGTCAAATTCATATAGGGTGTGTTCCTCAGGAGATGCTCTGCAGGACAGCATCTCTGCTTATCCAAATAAACCACTTGGAACACATTAAGATAACTATCAACCTGCCATGTAAATCAGTAGAGTATTGCATCTTAAAGGAGTGAGATAATTAAAATAGGGATACTCTCCACCCAGCTAACCAACAATTTATCTCCCACTTCTACTTCACGGAATCTCCGATCACATAGAGTGGGTTACCACTATGGACAACTCATGTGGTTACCACTATGGACAACTTTAGTCTGATGCTGGAGTCTTATCAGACTTCAGATACAAGTGTTTCCCATTACTAAATTCCCACTTGCACATTAACCTAGCTACTCCTGCGGCTTGGACAGCAAGAAGGTCGTCTGCCCTACGAATCCCTGCAGCAGGAACCCTTGAAGCTGCACGGCCGCCGGCATCACCTTGATCCTTTCACCGATCATTCTCTTCGTCTCCTTTAGGAGGCAAAAGTTTGTCCAGACCGTCATCACGCAAGAAAAGAACCAAACGGTCTTCGTCGTGGGCGCTACGATCTGCCATCAAACATGTTAGTGCGAGAGCCCTAGCTGGCAGGAAAAGAATAAACAACGGACTTATAATCACTTCTACGAGCAATAACGCGAGAAGGGCAGGGATAATCGAGACGATGAAAGTGGTCCTGACGATAAATCATGACCTTTGACTAGATGCCCGGCGGCAATACACTACTAAAGAAAGTCAGCACCACACTGAGTTGTATCGATGACAGCAAGAGTGTGTCGCCTGAAAAAGGAATGTGTGTCAACAATATTTTCACACGAACTCGATGGAAACCTATCAACAGCATAGCACGGTATGGATTAGTACCGACGAGCTGGATATACTTGATACATACCAAACGGGGTGGCGTTGAAGGAAGCAACAGTAATGGACGTCGCCGACGCTTGTATGGACAGGGGCACAATCGCCGTCTTCACACGGTGTCGGTACCTCTTCAGGAGGAGGAGGATCACTATTGATTAGTGAAAGTTAGTGACTGATGCCTACGCCTACCAATGTGAGAGAGAAGATGGAACAAGTAGGCACGGAGTTACAGA
>NC_041382.1:604658840-604682123 GCF_002162155.2 Triticum dicoccoides | reverse complement strand
CGGCATTGCACAAAGGGATCACTCTCCCGGAATTAAATTTCCAAAATATTTAGCCCCAGCAATGAACCTCTCAAACTAGATGCCATACCAGCATGCCTAGCCATTGAATTCATATCTTTGCCGCTTCACGACGTATCGAAGCAAGGCAGAATCACACAAATACTAACAGACACATTTCCGAACAGAAAAAAGGAGTTTTTTTCAGTCTGTTTAGTAAGTCAATTGTGTTCCAAACATAGAATTGCTCTCTGAATTATTATTATTATTATTATTATTATTATTATTATTATTATTTTGCAGGGAAGCTCTCTAAACTTCATTCAGAGACACGCTACATTCACTGATTATCAAAAGTAAACATACACTCTCCGGAACGCTTCCACGTAAATATTTTGCCCATTGACTACGGGGGCAGCTCTAAAGGAATGCAGTGACAGAATCATACGTTCTCATCCTCTGGTGCATGCATGATGCTGCCGGGGAGAAGTAAAACTATGCGCTCTTGGCACCCCGCCGGGGAAGCAACTTTCCATGGCAACCAGTACGCGCGCTCGCCTTTCCGCTCCGCCCCGCTGTGCCCTGTCCATTTTTTTTTTTTTTTTACATCTTGAGCCTGTTCATCTTGCAGATGGCAAAAGCCGCTGCCGACTTCGCTTTGGATCTTGCAGATGCACTTCGGATTCTCTGTCCAGGTCTCGAGGAGTAGGTGCCGCCGTGGCTTGTCGTTATACGCTGCATGTTTTCCCAGTGCCCCAAATCCATCTTACCAAGTTTTTTTGTCACAAACAATAGTTTGGTCTTTATGATGGTTGGCTCACCCCTCATTGTCCATCCTTCGCAAACATTGGCCAAAACACGACTGACTGACAAAAACATGTGCTATAATTTTGCGCCTTTGCTAAACCTCTTGCAACCTAAAAATGTTTTCACTTTGGCCAACAAAAGAGTTTTTCCGGTCGCCTGATACATAGGCGGGCGCTTACGTAATTTTGCTAATCAAACTAGATACCCCGCACCGCTCGACAACCCATGATATATAACTTATGATATACTCTGACTCCTTTCGTCTCATAATGTAAGACGTTTTTCTGACACTAATACTAGTATCAAAAAATGCCTCACATTGTGGGACGGAGGGGGTACTTAAGAAGCATTGCATGCTCAATACGTAAAATACAAATCCTTACCCATGACACGATGTTACCATGGCGACTGTCTAAACTGGGCAGCTAATGCCTGCTGCACTCCTCTAAGTTCTGATTCAGTTTCTCTACTACCCTTCTCTGAATATGCATTTTCACAAGTCCACTACCGTCGCCACGACTTTGGATATCAATCGAGAAATGTTGCCGAAAACAAGCTACTTCACACGGCCAAACCTCTCCACAAGCTTCTGCTCAATCTCCAGTCTCTTCTTCACCAACAACGTGTACTTGTTCAGGAGCTCATCGTCCCCCTCGCAGCCCCCAAATGGAACAGCCAGCTTCATGCTGAGTGATGTCCTATCAGATCCGCCCGAGTACACGCGTGCGATCGGCACGAACTCGCCCTGCTGCTTGCAGAGCCACCCATGGGCTGCTCTCAGAGCAGCACCCAGCGACGCAGAGTCTGCATATTGGTCGTCAGATAGAGTGCACCCAGAGTCTGTTCTCGTAGAGGTCGGTGTACAATCAGGTCATGCAGATGTTGGGAATTTGTTTAGGTGTCAACAACCGCAAAGTAGTCACTTCTATCAATGAGCTTCTTGATTTAGAAACTGATAGAGCAATGGCGATGCTTACAAATTTAGCGGCAGTCCAACCAATGCAAGAAAGTGAGATAAATGAGTTGGGTATGTGTGAGTTGGAGGGTTTATGCGAGGATCTAGTTCCTGCAAACCTTCTACATGAGGAGACTTTGGAAGAGGAGGGGCATGCAGCCTCTCTGTCTTCACCTGTAGGTCCAGCTGAGGACATTAGTCATGCGGACTCTTTGATTCTCCCTCAGGCTCCAACGCGTAAACGGCAAAAAAGGTGTTTGGCCTTTCTGCGGCGCGTCGAAGTGCTAGGATTAAGTTTAAGAAGAAATTTCACGACGATTCATGAACGGCATATTTTGGAATAGCAGAGGTCTAAGGGACTTGGCTAAGCGTAGGTTTTTGGCGGATGCATCTCGGGATTACAAACTTGATTTTATTGCGTTGCTAGAGACTGGTAGGGCGAATTTTACTTCGCAGTTTCTTGGAACGATCTCAGGAGGTCTTGATTTTGATTGGCACTGTTTGCCACCTCGGGGAAGATCTGGCGGGATCCTTCTAGGTGTCAACTGCGAGTCTCTGGAGGTGCTTGATGTTTTCTGGGGGGAATTTGCAGTTAAGTTCCATGTGCGGTCGAAAACTGACGGGTTCAGGTGGGCTTTAGTGGCTGTGTATGGGGCGGCACAGCCTGAGCTAAAATCGGACTTCCTCGCAGATTTAGTTAGAATTTGTGGGGATGATACCTTACCTATTCTCGTTGGTGGTGACTTTAACATTATTAGAAGACGAGAAGAGAAAAATAATGACAATTTTGATGGCAGATGGTCATTCATATTTAATGCGATTATTGAAAGCCTGGATTTGCGAGAGATTGATCTCACAGGCAGGCAATTTACTTGGGCAAATAATATTCCAAATCCGACGTATGAAAAACTTGATAGAGTTCTCACAAGTATAGAATGGGAACAAAAATTTCCTCTTGTGACGGTGCAAGCGTTACAAAGGGGAATATCTGATCATACACCCCTTCTTGTAGACTCTGGTGAGGCGGCTCACCAAGGCAACAAGAATGTCTTCTCTTTCGAAACTGCGTGGTTCGAGAGAGAAGATTTCCTTGCGTTGATAGCAAGGGAATGGGCGGCAGAACAAAGGGGAGAGTCAAATATTGGTCGGTGGCAGAATAAGATTCGACATCTTAGACAGTTCTTGAGAGGATGGGCTAAGAACAATAGCGGGGTCTATAGAAAGGAGAAAGAAAGATTGTTAAAGATCATCAATGACCTAGACATAGAAGCTGAAAGTAGTGCACTGGATATGGATGAGAGAGTGTCTAAAAGAGAAGCCGAGGTTTTGCTAGCTAAGCTTCTTAGAGAGGAGGAGTTGAAATGGGCACGTAGAGCGAAAGTGCGCCAGGTGGTTCAAGGAGATAATAACACTCATTTTTTTCATATGATTGCCAATGGGAAACATAGGAAGAAGAGAATCATTCAACTTGAACAAGATGAGGGTACGATTGTTGGTCATGAAAATCTTAAAATGTATATTACCAACTACTATAAAAAACTGTTTGGGGCCCCAGCTGAGAATTATGTCGCCCTCGATGAGAGCATGGTGGACGACATTCCTCAACTGAAAGATGAAGAGAACGAAGTAATAACTGCACCTTTCTCTGAGAAGGAGGTGTTTGACGCAATATCCCAAATGGAAAACAACAAGGCACCTTGTCCGGATGGATTTCCAGCTGAGTTTTACAAGAAATGTTGGGGTATTATTAAAGGCGATTTGATGCTCATGTTCAATGATCTGTTTAATGGCCACCTTCAACTTTTTAAGCTTAACTTTGGGGCTATCACGTTGTTACCAAAGAAGGCGGAAGTGATTCGCATTGAGCAATTCAGGCCGATATGTTTTCTCAATGTAAGCTTCAAGATTTTCACAAAAGTTGGTACAAACCGTCTGACTCAGATTGCTCATTCGGTGGTTCAGCCAACACAGACTGCCTTCATGCCTGATCGACACATCCTCGAGGGAGTGGTCGTTCTTCATGAGACATTACACGAAATTCACTCGAAGAAGCTCGATGGAGTGGTCTTCAAAGTGGATTTTGAAAAGGCATACGATAAAGTGAAGTGGTCATTCTTACAGCAGGCCTTACGTATGAAAGGATTTGATGAGGCTTGGAGGAAGCATGTTGAATCATTTGTACAAGGGGGTAGTGTCGGCATCAAAGTAAATGACGATATTGGCCAGTACTTCCAGACGTTAAAAGGATTGAGACAGGGAGACCCGATGTCGCCGATTCTCTTTAATGTCGTGGTTGACATGTTGGCCGTTTTTGTTAATAGAGCAAAACAGGACGGTCAAGTAGGGGGGCTCATCCCCCATCTGGTTGAGGGTGGGGTGTCCATTCTTCAATATGCCGATGATACCATCCTTTTCATGGAACATGACCTTGTTAAGGCCAGAAACATGAAGTTATTGATTTGCCTGTTCGAACAACTATCAGGGTTAAAAATTAATTTTAATAAAAGTGAGCTGTTTTGTTTTGGACGCGCCAGAGAAGAACAAGAAACCTACAAGCAGCTATTTGGCTGTGAAATAGGCACACTACCCTTCACGTACCTAGGGATTCCGATTCATCACCGTAAGCTCATAAATAAAGAATGGAAATGTATCGAGGATCGGTTTGAAAAGAGGCTAAGTTGCTGGAAGGGCAAACTTTTGTCTTATGGAGGAAGATTGGTGCTTATTTGAAAGTGCGTTATATCGACTAGAGGGGGGGTGAATAGGCGATTTTTATGAAAGTCTTCAAAACGTGGAAGTTATGAAGACAAACGATAGAAGTGAACCTATTACCCTGCAGCGGAAGGTAGACTACACTAGGCAAGCCATAGTCAAGTATTCAATAGAGTAAAAGCACAATGACTAATAGCAGCAATGTAGTAAGGATCAGGTAGGAAGATATTGTGAAGCCACACAGAACACGCAGTCTCTCAGTGAAGACAAAAGATAGTGCAAACATACAATGACTTCACAAGGAGTAACAGTAAGTAAAGGGAAGGAAAGATGAAACCAGTGACTCGCTGAAGACAATGATTTGTTGGACCAGTTCTAGTTGTTGTGACAACTGTACGTCTGGTTAGGGCGGCTAGGTATTTAAACCTTAGGACACACAGTCCCGGACACCCAGTCCTGAACACGCAGCTCAGGACACCCAGTCCTCACCGTATTCCCCTTGAGTTAAGGTCACACAGACCTCGCCCAATCACTCTGGTAAGTCTTCAAGGTAGACTCCCAAACCTTCACAGACTTCGTTCACCAGCAATCCACAATGTCTCTTGGATGCTCAGAACGCGACGCCTAACCGACTGGAGGATGCACAGTCCTCAAGTGTAATAAGTCTTCAGATCACACAGACAAGAAGACTTAAGTGATGCCTAATTCTCTTTGGGTCTGGGTGGTTAGGGCTTTATCCTCGCAAGGGATTCTCTCTCAAACGCTTCAAGGTGGGTTGCTCTCAAACAACAAAAGCCGTACTCTGAATCTGAGCAGCCAATCGTTTATTGTTGTAGGGGGGGCTATTTATAGCCACTTGGCAACCCGACCTGATTTGTCCGAAATGACCCTGGGTCACTAAGGAACTGACACGTGTTCCAACGCTCAAATTTCAAACTCACACGGCAACTTTACTTGGGCTCCAAGCAAAGCTGACTTGCCCGACTCTGGACAAGATTCGCTCTCAAAGTCTTCACTCGAAGACATAGGTTTTGTTTAAGCATCACTTCAGTCATTCTGACTGGTTCTCTTGGACCCCACTTAACAGTACGGTGGTTCCTATGACTCAACAAAAAAAAAGAACTACAAAAGATCTAAGTCTTCGAGCTCCATAGGCTTCATGTGGTGTCTTCTCTTGTCATAGTCTTCAATGTGAATATCTTCATATACCACCTTTGACTTCAAATGTCTTCATACATTTTTAGGAGTCATCTCTGGTAGGAAAACCGAATCAATGAGGGACTTCTACCTGTGTTATCCTACAATTCTCACAAACACATTAATCCCTCAACTAGGTTTGTCATCAATACTCCAAAACCAACTAGGGGTGGCACTAGATGCACTTACAATCTCCCCCTTTTTGGTGATTGATGACAAACTAGTTGAAGTTTTCAACGGGGAATATAATCTGTGAAATTGTAAAGGATAAGGAATTGCCTTCATAAGTTGCAAGGGCTCCCCCTGAAGATGTGCATATAAGTAATTTGCTTTTGAAATGCAAATGCACATGGCAGGTTGTACTTGTGGAGATCCACTTCAACTTATGATGACAATCCACTATGCATGTGAAAGTATATAAAGATAATGACATGCATAATGGAAAATGGACGTCTGCAGAATGATCTAAGTGCGGAATTTATCGTCGCACATGCGGAATTTATCATCACAAAACAAGGTGGCAGATAAGTAGCAGACGACCATCGAGTTTAAGTGTTACAACTCAAAGAATCAAATGTAGCAAAATGAGAGTTGTAAGCACGAAGCAAAATATAAAGCACCCGCCCATATGGACCCGCTTGAAGACTATCAACCTCATATGCTTCTCCCCCTTTTGTCAGTAAGGACCAAAAAGGTTTGAAGACATAGAGCATTTACTCGTTCCCATGAGGAGTAGGTGAAGTAGCAGGGTCGTTGGTGGTGTTTGGCGGTGCTGAAGAGCTTGGAGCAGAGTCGAAGCGTGCTAAAGAAGGTGGCGGTGAAGTAGCATCGTCTTCATCCTCGATAACTCTGGCAGTCACAGTTGCAGCAGAGGAAGAGAACTCAGAGTCTTCAAGGGATGGAGTTTGTCGCAGCACTGCCCTTCGAGGAGGTGTGGAGTCAAACTTGAAACGCTCAGTGAAGCCATCCTCTTGAAGATCATCTTCAGAACACATCAGCGTCAGCCCTTTCCATGTGCGGCGAGAGGTTTCATGGGCAACAAAAGCATTCTTGATGGCAAGATTGCGAATGCGATTAACATCCACCAAGAGGCTTTGCATCTGACGCTTCAGCCAGTCATGATGTCTATCCTTTTTCTGATGAAGAGCCACAAGAAGCTCTCGGTCGTTGAGAACACGAGTGCGCTTCTTGGGTCGTGGAGCAGTTGTACTGTCAGTGGCTTCAGTGAGAGCAGGATGTGGTGCATGTGTAGTGCCAGCCAAAGGATACATACGAGTGACTGCTTCAACTCCTTCAATGTTCTGAGAAAAACTCTGATGCTCTGCATTCTGAAGACTTAGAGGTTCCTTGGCAGGCTCAGGATAGATGGCTTCAATAGACATATCCACATCAGGCAGAAAAATCCGATGATTGCGAGCAGATGGCTGATATGAGATAGCGGAGTGAAGTTTGATCAGCCGCATTACCCATGGGGCGTAGAACTTCAAGCCAAACAGATCAGAGCCTGATGTAGCAAGTTGGCGAATGAAGAAGTCCTGTGCATTGAAGCATTTTCCATGAAGAATATAAAAGACCAAAGTCTTCGTTGCACCTTCAAGCTTGGCATGTGGAGAGTGCCCTTTGATGGGCCAGAGAGTTCGCCTTATGATGTGATAAATAGTCCTTGGCAGATACTCAAGGTCTTCAACGAAAAACTCCATGGGATAAGCAGCATCTTGGGGCAATGGCTTCATCATACTGAGCATCTGACTCATATCAGGTTCAGTCTTCTGAAAGATGCTCTCAATAGCTTCACTATGAAGCTGACAGCCATTCTCGTAGAGATCACTAGGAGTGGGCAAACCAGTGAGCTCAATGATGTCAAAGGCTTTGGCTTCGTGATGAACGTTTCCTGTCATCCACTCCAGGACCGAAGTCTTCGGATCTCTGCTATACCCGCGGATGTGAAGTGTGGCATAGAATTGGAGCAGCAACTCTTCATTCCAATGCTCTTGGTCAGTGACGAACGGCAGCAGTCCAACCTCTTTGAAGCAATCCAGAGCTTCTTTCAGACAGGGCAGACCAGCTATTGCTTCAATGTCAAGGCGTTTGTGTGGGAAGATGCGACCTTGGTTGTAAAGAATGCATGAGTAATAGCTTCGCTGCGGATAACTCCAGAACCGATCAGATGATATTCTTTCCCTGGAGTAGGGGTTCCTGGAGCTATTGAAGAAGGTGTTGTCTGCTCTGAAGCCATTGATATTGAAGGATCCAGGTGCTGATGCAGGACCTGAGAACCTGGGCAATCTTGGGATTGGCTTCTGTACCTGAGGCCTGTGTTCAACATGATAGTCGAACTGGGGACCGGCAGCAGACTCAGGAACAGAAGTGGCGGGATCAGTGGCTTCGCTGACTTCTGGTGCTTTTGTTGGTGAGGGATCCACATTAGCTTCAGCCATGACAGCGTCAGTGGCTTCAGTGGTGTTGGTGGTGGCAGCCGTAAGATTTTCAATCACGTTCTCCTCGAGAACTGCTTCTTGGTGGGACAGGGGAGTAGCAGCTTGTGGTATTTCTTCATCGGCTGATGCAGCCGGAATGTTTTCAGCAGTTTTAGCTTCAGACACAGAGATTTGAGGCCTTGGACCTCTGCGAAGCCTACGCAATGCGGGCGACGCCTGTGGAGTTTGTGTTGGATGGGCCTCAGAGTCTTCTTCCGCTTGCGGGCGATCAGCCCATGAAGCATCCTGAGCGATTGGCGTCAAAGGACGACCAATGCTGATGAGTTTGTTGTTTTCGAGCTGAGGAAAGACTGCACCATCTTCTACATGGTCATGTTGACCAATGTCTTCAGCAGCGATAGGATCAGCTGCTGGAAAGTCTTCAGCTTCATGAGCCTCTGTGAAAGCAGGCTCATGGATTGTCAGTTGGCGTTCAGCGTCAGGACGAACCATGAAAATGGGTTCAACTATCAAAGGCTCTGTGGGAGCAGCCCGATCTTTCTTGGTCTTCCTCTTCTTCTTGGAGGGGGCAATAGGAGAGGCTTCAGGATGTTTCCTCTTCCTGGCTTCAGCCTCAGCAGTCCTCGTCTTCTTGAGCTCTGAAGCGGTTGACCGGCTTTTTGGCTTCGAGCCAGTCATTCTAGTTGGGAAGACAATGGGATCTGCTTCCAGCCTTGGTGCATCAGGTTCAGCCGTAGTGGGCTTCTTCATCTTCTTTGCGGCCATCCTGGGGTCGATGCCAGGACGCCCAAGGGCCTTGCGCTTCTCAGCCTCATTGTAGGCTTGCACACATCTGTCAGCCAGAACCTTCATGCACTCACGAGAACCTTGAGCTTCTGCACATTTCTTGAGAAAGGCTTCCTTGAGCTCATGCAGCATAATCTTGAAGTTCTTCACCTCTTGCACGCTGAGCTTGGCCATATGCTTCTTGAACTGAGCCTTTTCATAGTCAATCTTCTGCTTCAGTTCAACAATGTGTTGGGCGATAGCTAGTTCTGAAGCAATGGCGCCATGGAAGGCGACACTAAGGCCAATGGGTAGTTGCAGATCTTCGAAACTGATGTTTGGCGTGTCAAACCACTCATCAATGAAGTTGTGGATGATTGTTACATCAAAGAGAGGCAGATCATTGAAGATTTCTGCTTCTTCTTTGCTCTTGATGAGTTGCTCAAGAGCGTCATCTGCAAGATCTTCATCACTTAACAGATCAATGGCATCATTGCGCAGAATGGCAGCAGCTGTTAGCTCTTGGCCGGTGTGTGGCAGAGGCATCTTGACCTTCTGGGGCTTGGAGATGCGTGATAAATCTTCGGACTGCACACTGTCTTCAGGAGGTGCAGTTGCCAGTGGCTTCGCCCGTGAGATTTTGGTGAAGGGGCAAGCTTTGAAGCTTTAGGCTTCTTCAACTTCTTTGGCTTCGGCGCTGCAGGCGCTTCATCTGATTCAGTGTCAGCTGCAGGCTCATTCACTGCAGTCCCTTGAACCAAGATATGGATGATGATGCCTTCAAGGTTGTAGAAAGGACCAATGACATTGGGTTCTGCATCTCGTGTGCCATCAGCCCTTGGAGCTGAGGGACTAGGGTTGAAATCTAATCCCAAAGTCTTTTTGTTCTGCTTCGCTGAGTTCTGGACAAACTGGAAGTTGCGCTTAAACAGATTGTCGTCACGACACCATAGCAGTGACGATGGGTGTGCATCAACAGGTTGTGGCCCACGGACCATGCAGGGATAGAAGCCTTGTTCAATGGCTTCATCTCTGGACCTGGGTTGAAGATTCTTGTATAGGATGTCTCCCCATGGTCTCTTGATGGCATTTTTCTCAGCATATTCCTGGGTTACAAATCGGTATTTGAACCATTGTTCTGCCCAATATCTTCGAATCCATTGGATTCGGATCTTGCGCTGATTGTAATCCTCTTAAGGATCTGTCTTGTACAGTTCTGAGAGGTCATCTGGCAGATCTCTAGATGTTTCTCCACGACGCTTTCTGCCACCCTTCCTTGCTGATTTTTCTGAAGCCATGAACCTTAATCTGAAGGGCTTCAATATGTTCAGAGGCTTCAAAGGTTTTCGCTTGCTGGACAAACAGGAACTGGCTTCGGGAGAACTTATGTGATGCTGTAAGAATTCTGCAAATGAATCCAGACTATGAGAACCAAAGGATTCTCCCACGGACATGTACCTATGACAGCATTAAGGTGCGAGGGAAGGGGAAGAGGTCATATGCATTCTCAGAAGATTTTGAAGATAAATCAGTTTAGAAGACATTAACCTCATCGTGCGAAGACATTCACTCATAGATAAGGAGTTGGTTCCAGATTTGTACGAATCCACAGATCAGTACAAGTGAGGAATCTAACTACTTTGTGAAGCATAAGTGAATATACTAGGCATGTTATGAGATGCAGTATGAGAGAGATCTAACTTGTGTGAATAGAAACTGCTTGTGGTGGAAAGTGACAAAGCCATAGGATCAACGATGCCGTAAAAAGGAAGTTTTATTTACCACACTAAGAACTGCTAGACGGAGTGGAAGATGAGGCCGAGCAGTTCGATCTTCCATGCCCTAACTTGGCGACGGAGGACACCTATGGCGACGGCGGAGAGGACGATGTCCGCGGTCGGCGTGAAGACGGCGTCAGAGAGGTTGCGGCAGCAAAGCGCTTCGTCGCCGGTGTCGTCGAGGGCTAGCGGTGGCGCTAGGGTTCGTGCGAGAGTGAAAGAAGAGATAATGACCGATGTGAAGTGTGTATTTATAGGTACAGGGGCGGCACTGCATTATTACACAGGTGCCCCTGGCGATTCGCATCTGAGGAACACGTGGCCATTATGCGGAATTTTGGGGTTTGTTCCACGTCCCACGCACGCCTGGATTGTCGGGTGGTCGTTCCTACTTCTTCGGGTTTCATGTGGAGGAATGAGCATTGAAAACGGACTTAATGGTTGTCTCTGTATCTTCTGCTGACAAGGACGCGGAGAAGACATTCGACAGTTTCAATAGAATGTATATGATTTGGAGAGATAGAATTTGAGATAGAAAGCATAGAGAGGTTAGGGTCCGATCACATTCACTTAGTTCAAAAGATTCAACAAGAAGACATAGCTATAAGTGAATGTTGTAGAGGACAGAACACTAGTATATATATATCTATATAATCAACATAGTGAAGATAATCATGAAGATATGTTGAGATTGAAGCCAAACCAAATGTGAAGACATAGCAAATGTAACACCATGAGTGAAACACTTCAAACAGAACATGTGGTGGTGGCGTTACCCACCGTATAGGAAGTATTAGACCCAGACACGGCACACAATTATCGTGGCGCTCCGAAGCCAAATTCCACATTAATGTATTCACACTTAGAATGTATGTCTTTATTGATTGAAGATATACTTTACTTCGTGTGTTGCACATCTAAGTCATCAATATGCATAAGGGTTAGGATGTGTGCCTGATCACAGGACATTTCAGGATTCCAGGATATTTAGCTCACACCGTAACTTGCAAAATCTCTTCTCATCCAAGGGCTTGGTGAAGATATCTGCCAATTGCTCTTCAGTGTTGACGTGTATGATATCAATATCTTCCTTCACAACATGATCTCTAAGAAAGTGATGATGAATTTCAATGTGCTTTGTCTTCGACTGCTGAACTGGGTTGTTGGCAATCTTGATGGCACTTTTGTTGTCGCAGTAGAGTGGCACTTGCTTCAGATGAATGCCATAGTCCTTGAGTGTTTGCTTCATCCACAGAAGCTGAGCGCAGCAAGATCCAGCAGCAATGTATTCAGATTCAGCAATGGAGAGAGATACACAGTTCTGCTTCTTTGAAGACTAACATACAAGTGATCGTCCCAGAAAGTGACATGTGCCTGATGTAGACTTGCGATCAACTTTGTCACCAGCATAATCAGCATCCGAGAATCCAACCAGATCAAACTCTGAGCCCTTTGGATACCATAATCCTAGAATTGGGGTGTGAGTCAAATATCGAAGAATTCGCTTCACAGCTAAGTGATGCGACTCCTTTGGTGCCGCTTGAAATCGAGCACACATGCAAACACTAAGCATAATATCTGGCCTAGATGCACATAGATAAAGTAAAGAACCAATCATGGAGCGGTATACCTTTTGATCAAACTCTTTACCATTGTCGTCAGGACCCAGATGATGCTTGGCTAGCATTGGCGTCGTGAAGCCTTTGCAGTCTTGCATACCGAACTTCTTCAGGCAATCTTTGAGATACTTTTCTTGAGATATGAAGATGCCATTGCGTTGCTGTCGTATTTGAAGACCGAGAAAGAACTTCAGCTCTCCCATCATAGGCATTTGATATTGCTCTTGCATCATATATCCAAACTCTTCACTGTACTTCTGATTGGTGCAGCCGAAGATAATGTCATCCACATATATTTGGCACACAAATAGTTCACCATCATATGTCTTCGTGAAGAGAGTGGGGTCGAGAGAACCAGGTATGAAGCCTTTGCTCTTCAGGAAGTATTTGAGTGTGTCATACCAGGCCCGAGGGGCTTGTTTGAGTCCATACAGTGCCTTGTTGAGCTTGTATACCATGTCAGGATGTTTTGGATCTTCAAAGCCAGGCGGTTGTGCAACATACACTTCTTCTTCAATCTTGCCATTGAGAAAAGCACTCTTCACATCCATTTGATATAGAAGTATGTTATGATGATTTGCATAGGCCAGCAGTATGCGTATGGCTTCAAGTCTAGCCACAGGAGCAAATGTTTCATCGAAGTCAATGCCTTCCACTTGAGTATATCCTTGAGCAACGAGACGAGCTTTGTTTCTGACAACTTGACCATGCTCATCTTGCTTGTTGCGGTATATCCATTTGGTGCTATTATATTGTGCTTCCGTGGATCAGGACGCTTAACCAGTTCCCATACATTATTCAGCTCAAACTGTTGAAGCTCTTCTTGCATAGCTTGAATCCATTCAGGTTCCATGAAGGCTTCTTCAACTTTCTTGGGTTCTGTTATTGAGACGAATGCGAAGTGCCCACAGAAATTTGCCAGCTGAGTTGCCCTTGAACGAGTGAGTGGACTGGGTGCATTGATGCTATCAACTATTCTTTCAATCTGCACTTCATTGGCAACGCGAGGATGTACAGGGCGAAGATTTTGCTCTTGCTGATCATTGTCGTTGTTAGAAGGAATGTCTTCAGGCTGAGCATTGTCTTCATGTTGATCAGGTGCTGAGATGATAAGTTCTTCTTCAGGATGAGCTTCAGAAGGTATAATTTCTCCAGTTCCCATTAGCTTGATTGATTCACTGGATGGAACTTCATCTAGCACATTTGGCAGTTGCTCTCTTTGTGAACTGTTGGTCTCATCGAACCGCACATCCACTGTTTCAACCACTTTGTAATGAAAGAGATTGAAGACTCTGTAGGAGTGCGAGTCCTTTCCATATCCAAGCATAAAACCCTCATGTGCTTTTGGTGCAAACTTTAAGGTGTGATGTGGGTCCTTGATCCAGCACCTGGCGCCAAATACTCTGAAGTAACTGACATTTGGCTTCTTGCCAGTAAGGAGCTCATAAGATGTCTTGTTCAGAAGCTTGTGAAGATAAACACGATTGATTGTATGGCATGCAGTATCAATGGCTTCAGGCCAGAATTTTCTTGGAGTCTTGTATTCATCTAGCATCGTTCTGGCCATCTCAATGAGTGTTCTATTCTTGCGTTCGACGACCCCATTCTGCTATGGCGTGTACGGGGCTAAGAATTCATGTGTGATGCCCAAGGTATCAAGATATGTATCCAGGCCAGTGTTCTTGAATTCAGTGCCATTGTCACTTCTGATATGCTTTATCTTGGCGCCATAGTTGTTAATTGCTCGATTGGCGAAGCGTCTGAAGACATCCTGCACTTCAGTCCTGTAAAGGATTATGTGCACCCAAGTATATCTAGAATAATCATCAACAATGACAAAGCCATAGAGACAAGTAGTAGTAGTAAGAGTTGAGTAATGAGTGGGACCGAAAAGATCCATGTGAAGCAGTTTGAAGGGTCGAGTAGTGGTCATGATTGTCTTTGAGGGATGTTTGGCCCTCGTCATCTTTCCTGCCTCACAGGCACCGCATAAGTGATCTTTCTTGAACTTGACGCCCTCGATGCCTATGACATGCTTCTTCTTTGCCAGGGTGTGGAGGTTCCTCATGCCAGCATGCCCAAGCATCCGATGCCAGAGCTAGCATTCTGAAGCTTTTGCTAGAAGACATACGGCAAGTTGTGGTCCTGCTGAGAAATCTACCACGTACAAATCATCTTTTCGATACCCTTCAAATACTAGAGACTTGTCAGATTCCATTAGAACAAGGCAACGATATTTTCCAAATATTACGATCATGTTTAAATCGCAAAGCATTGAGACAGACATTAAGTTGAAGCCAAGGGATTCAACAAGCATGACTTTATCCATGTGTTGATCCCTTGAGATTGCAACTCTACCTAGACCCAATACCTTATTTTTACCAGTGTCAGCAAATGTGATGTGGCTCTTGTCGGATGGACGTAAGGTTGAGTCCATAAGAAGGCTTCTTTTGCCAGTCATGTGATTTGTACACCCACTTTCAATAATTCATTCTGAAGACGCTGGTGTCGTACCCTACAGTGCAGTTAGGGGGATAGGCTTCACCAAGAGCATTGTGAAGCAAAAAAATTTGACGAACCAGTGGGTTATGAAAGCTTAGATCCAGATTAGGACTAATAGGGAGAGTAGCAAGTGATTCAGGAACGAAGTACATAGTAAGACCATTCGGGCATTTGATCTTGCGCCCTACAAGATGTTTAAGGTCCCCAGCAATAGCGTCAGACGATTTTGGTTTTCTGCTGGAGACCCTTCCCTGCAAAAGAGAGTTAAGCTTTCTTAGCCACCCACATCTTCAAGGGTGGCTTAGAAGCAATAAGTCTAAGTGCAGCATCTGAGAACTTTGGCTTTGGAGCCCTAGCAAACAGTCTTGCAGGCAGACAATAGTACTCATAAGAATAAGCAGAATAGTTCTTGGTCTTATGAACATGGCGGTTTGATGAACCGCCCTCATATTCATATGCTTGAGTATGGTTTCCCTACAAAACATTTGCGTTAGTGCGACTCAGGTGAGTCCTCTGTCTGTATGAAGCCTTTGGACCGTATGAAGCCTTTGGTCTGAGGTTTGTCTTCTTCACGTGAGGTGTCATGATGACATTCACAGGAAGATTCTCCAGACACCTTTTCGGAACCCAGATCTTCTTCATAGGCGGTCCATTCCTGCAGTTAGTACCAATGTACCTGGCAAACACTTCACCATTCTGATTCCTAAACAGTTTATAGTTTGCATCAAGGGATTCATCAATGATAATGGTGTTAGCACAAGTGAAGCCAGATAGATTGGATGGATCTGCTGAAGGTTCCTTTGCAGCAACCCACGTGGTTTTGGGGTACTGCTCAGGTTTCCAGTAAGAGCCATCAGCATTCATTTTCCTTATGAACCCAACACCCTCTTTCCTCGGGTTTCGGTTCAGAATCTGCTTTTTGAGGACATCACATAGTGTCTGATGCCCTTTAAGACTTTTGTACATCCCTGTTTCAAGAAATGTCTTCAACCTAGCATTCTCATCAGCAATAGCAGTGGTATCCTTAGCAGAGGGGTTAGTTACCACATCAACAGTTGAAGATATTGCAACAGTAGTAGCAGTAGAACATTCAGCAACAGAAGTAGCATTATCACGCTCAATGCATTTAAGACATGGTGGTTCAAATCCTTCCTGAGCGGAACTGATCTGTTTGGCGCGAAGTGACTCGTTTTCTTTTTGAAGATCTTCATGAGCCGCTCTCAATTTCTCAAGATCTTGCTTCCTTTGAAGATAATCATAGGAAAGCTTTTCATGAGTTGTTGAGAGAGTTTCATGACGACTTTCAAGTTCCTCATACTTAACGTGAAGATTTTTTATGTCTTCAATTAAGGATTCAGATCGAGTCATTTCAGCACCTAACAGATCATCGCTTCTGTCTAACAATTTTTGAATATGTTCCATAGCTTTCTCTTGTTCAGTTGCAATTTTAGCAAGTGTTTTGTAGCTGGGTTTTGAACCACAATCAGAGTCATCGTCACTAGATGTTTGATAGTGAGTAGTGCGTGTGTTTACCTTGGCACCACGTGCCATGAAGCAGTAGGTAGAAGCGGAGTAGTCCTTGTCATGTGCATCGGTGTCGGTGATGAAGTCATTGTCTTCAGTGTTGAAGATGGACTTGGCAACGTATGTTGTAGCCAGACTTGTGACGCCTGAATCGGACTCCTCAGACTCCACCTCCGCCTCCTCAGAAGTAGACTCCTCCTCTGAATCCATTTCCTTGCCAACAAACGCACGTGCCTTGCCAGATGAGCTCTTCTTGTGTGATGAAGACTTCGAGGAAGACTTGAAAGAAGACTTTGAGTATTTCTTCTTCTTCTTGTCGTCAGAGTCGTATTCCTTGCTCTTTTTTTTTTGTTCTTATTGTCCCACTATGGACACTCAGAGATGAAGTGGCCAGGTTTCTTGCACTTGTGACATGTTTTCTTCTTGTAAATGAGCAGAAGCTTCATCATTCCTTGAGCTTGATCGGGAAGACTTTCTGAAGCCTTTCTTCTTGGTGAATTTTTGGAACTTCTTGACAAGCATAGCAAGTTCCCTTCCAATATCTTCAGGATCATCAGAACTGTTGTCAGATTCTTCTTCAGATGAGGAGACAGCTTTTGCCTTCAAGGCACGAGTTCGCCCATAGTTTGGACCGTAGATATCTCTTTTCTCAGAAAGCTGAAACTCATGTGTGTTGAGCCTCTCAAGTATGTCAGACGGCTCGAGTGTCTTGAAATTAGGACGTTCTTGAATCATCAGGGCTAGGGTGTCAAATGAACTGTCAAGTGATCTCAGTAGTGTCTTGACGACTTCATGCTTGGTGATCTCAGTAGCGCCGAGGGCTTGAAGCTCATTTGTGATGTCAGTGAATCGGTCAAATGTGAGCTGGACATTCTCATTGTCATTTTGCTTGAAGCGGTTGAAGAGGTTGCGAAGGACACTGATTCTCTGATCTCTCTGGGTTGAGACGCCTTCATTGACCTTGGAGAGCCAGTCCCAGACCAGCTTAGATGTTTCCAAAGCACTCACACAGCCATACTGTCCTTTGGTCAGATGACCACAGATGATATTCTTGGCAGTAGAGTCCAGTTGAACAAACTTCTTGACATCAGCAGCAGTGACACCTTCTCCAGCCTTGGGAACACCGTTCTTGACGACATACCATAGGTCGACGTCAATGGCTTCAAGATGCATGCGCATCTTATTCCTCCAGTAGGGATATTCAGTTCCATCGAAGACGGGGCACACAGCGGAGACTTTAATTATCCCTGCAGTCAACATAGCTAAAACTCTAGGTGGTTAAACCGAATCACACAGAACAAGGGAGCACCTTGCTCTGATACCAATTGAAAGTGTGTTATATCGACTAGAGGGGGGTGAATAGGCGATTTTTATGAAAGTCTTCAAAACGTGAAAGTTATGAAGACAAACGATAGAAGTGAACCTATTACCCTGCAGCGGAAGGTAGACTACACTAGGCAAGCCATAGTTAAGTATTCAATAGAGTAAAAGCACAATGACTAATAGCAGCAATGTAGTAAGGATCGGGTAGGAAGATATTGTGAAGCCACACAGAACACGCAGTCACTCAGTGAAGACAAAAGATAGTGCAAACATACAATGACTTCACAAGGAGTAACAATAAATAAAGGGAAGGGAAGATGAAACCAGTGACTCGCTGAAGACAATGATTTGTTGGACCGGTTCCAGTTGATGTGACAACTGTACGTCTGGTTAGGGCGGCTAGGTATTTAAACCTTAGGACACATAGTCCCGGACACCCAGTCCTGAACACGCAGCTCAGGACACCCAGTCCTCACCATATTCCCCTTGAGCTAAGGTCACACAGACCTCGCCCAATCACTCTGGTAAGTCTTCAAGGTAGACTCCTAAACCTTCACAGACTTCGTTCACCGGCAATCCACAATGTCTCTTGGATGCTCAGAACGCGACGCCTAACCGGCTGGAGGATGCACAGTCCTCAAGTGTAATAAGTCTTCAGATCACACAGACAAGAAGACTTAAGTGATGCATAATTCTCTTTGGGTCTGGATGGTTAGGGCTTTATCCTCGCAAGGAATTCTCTCCCAAAGGCTTCGAGGTGGGTTGCTCTCAAACGACAAAAGCCGTACTCTAAATCTGAGCAGCCAACCGTTTATGGTTGTAGGGGTGGGCTATTTATAGCCACTTGGCAACCTGACCTAATTTGTCCGAAATGACCCTAGGTCACTAAGGAACTGACACGTGTTCCAACGGTCAGATTTCAAACTCACACGGCAACTTTACTTGGGCTCCAAGCAAAGCTGACTTGCCCGACTCTGGACAAGATTCGCTCTCAAAGTCTTCACTCGAAGACATAGGTTTTGTTTAAGCATCACTTCAGTCATTCTGACTGGTTCTCTTGGACCCCACTTAACAGTACGGTGGTTCCTATGACTCAACACAAAAGAAAGAGAACTACGAAAGATCTAAGTCTTCGAGCTCCATAGGCTTCATGTGGTGTCTTCTCTTGTCATAGTCTTCAATGTGAATATCTTCATATACCACCTTTGACTTCGAATGTCTTCATACATTTTTAGGGGTCATCTCTGGTAGGAAAACCGAATCAATGAAGGACTTCTACCTGTGTTATCCTGCAATTCTCACAAACGCATTAGTCCCTCAACTAGGTTTGTCGTCAATACTCCAAAATCAACTAGGGGTGGCACTAGATGCACCTACATTATTAATTCTGTACTCACAAGTATGCCCATGTTTCTCCTCTCTTTCTTTGAAGTCCCGGTTGCGGTACGGAAAAGATTGAACTTTTATCGACCTAGATTCTTCTGGAAAATTGATGAGAACAAAAATAAGTATCGTTTGGCAAAGTGGGATGTAATTTGTAGACCAAAGGACCAGGGAGGATTGGGAATTGAAAACTTAGAGGTGAAAAATAGGTGCTTACTAAGCAATATGCACAGAAAGTGACGGAGTTTGGGCTCAGTTATTGCGTAACAAATATCTCTATGCCAAAACACTAGCCCAGGTTATGGCAAAAGCGACTGACTCACCATTCTGAAAAGGGATTATGAGGACGAAAGTGGCATTCTTTAACAGGATTAAATTTATCATCGGGAATGGACGGGATACTCGATTTTGGGAGGATACTTGGTTAGGAAATTCGCCGCTGGCCTTACAGTATCCTTCCCTTTACAGCATTGCGCAATGGAAAGAGGTTTCCGTTGCTACAGTGCTGGGTACTATCCCGCTTAACATACAGTTTAGACGGTCTGTTATTGGCGACTGTTGGACTAGATGGATACATCTTGTGCGCAGGTTAATGGAGGTTAATCTTTCGGATGTACCAGACACTTTGCAGTGGAAGCTTTCCAGCTCAGGGATCTTCTCTGTTAAATCCATGTACATGGATTTGATCAATACCGGGACCATCCCGAGGACGGTTCATATTTGGAAAGTTAAGGTGCCCTTGAAGATAAAAGTTTTTATGTGGTTTGTGCATAAGAGTGTCATTCTTACTAAAGATAACTTAGTTAAGTGTAAGTGGGAAGGAAGTAAAAGATGTTGCTTTTGTGATCAGGATGAAACAATAGAACATCTATTTATCAAATGTCCACTTGCTAAACTGCTTTGGAGAACTATCCATGTTACATTCAACATCACTCCACCTCGCACGATATCACATTTGTTTGATAACTGGTTGACTGGAGTGGAGCCAAAGTCCGCGGCACATATCCGAGTGAGAGCATGTGCATTACTTTGGTCTCTATGAAATTCTCGCAATGACGTTACATTTAACAGACAAACCATTACCAACTTTTTGCAGGTCATCTTCAGAGCGTCTACTTGGATCCGTACGTGGTCATTACTCAGTCGTGCGGACCACAGGGAGCATATGGATATTGGGTGCAACCGATGGGAGATGGTTGCACGGGATACTTATAACCGGTTTGGATGGCGGTCCAATAATAGGATTGACGTTTAGTCTCCTAGTCTTTCTGGCGCCGGTTGTGATTTTCATTTTTGGCCGCTTGTGGCTTTTCTTGGCTTAGTACGACCTTTGTTTATTTTTGAGACCTCCGTTTGAAACCTTTGAGATACTTTTTAATAAATGGCTGTGTGCATCAAGAGATGCAGAGACCGGGGGTATACCTCCTTTTCGAAAAGAAAAAAAAGATCTCTCGCACATACCTAGTCTCTGAACAGTATAAACCGGACAGCCAAAAACGGACGCCATCGTCTTGAGAATGGCCTGGTTCGACGATGCGCCACCGGTTGCTATGATCCGGTTCGGAGGTATCGGCAGGCCGCATCTCTCAGCATGTCCCCTCATGGACATGAACTGGCCTTCTATCAACGCGCGCACCTGAATAATTTCTGTGTTAAACCAGCCGAAAACTTTGCTTGGCATGTTCAATCTCTTGATGACAACGACAAGTTGTGAAGTACTCAAACCTCTGACGGAGGATCAAACTCATCGGTTTGGCATTCCTCGGTCTCAGATAATGATTCGCTGGTTAAGACGTCGACAACGTAGTGGTTTGGTGACTGGAGGGAGAGGATGGCCCCGCTGCGGGCGTTGCATCCTTCGTCGTCGGGAGACGAATGGCCGGCGGGCGTTGCATCCTCGGGGAGACGAATGGCATTGTGCTTGGTTGCATTCTTTCGATGGGAGACGAATGGCGCCGCTAGGGGTTGCATCCTCCGTTCAGTGGGTATTGCGGATGCAAGGTTGGAAGCACGTCGTGCCCGCCGGGGAGGTGCGGTTGGCTGTGGAGGCAGGGATAGTGGTTCGGTATGTAGGTTGATCGAATTCTAGGTTCGGACTATGTAGGTGAGACTGCCGGCAAAAGTCGTACTCTGGTTGCGGCCGGAGTCGTCGATGGCGGCGCTCTCAAGCGTTGCTCCTTCGTTGGAGGCATCGATGTAGCTGCTCTCACCTTGCCTTTTCCGACATGCTCCGGGGGAAACTCTTGATCTAGTTTAGATCGGATGATGGCGGCGCTATTCAGCGTCGCGTTCTCTCTTGGGAGCATCGTCCTGGAGGTGAATCCAGTCAGTGGGACCCGTGGCTCGTGAGCCGTGAGGATGTGTGTGTTGTGTGTGTGGTGTCTGCCGAAAGGCGTCGTTTGTATGGTTTTTTGTCTGGTTTTCCTCGTTAACTGGACCAATCTTCTTTCTTCTGGTCAATGAATTTGGAACTATCAACATTCAAAAAAGAACTCTTCAAACCGCCCAAGTTTCGTCCCTTGACTCAGCAAAAGCAGCTTTTTTTGCTAACTCAGCATGGTTTTAACCGGTCAACGCCCATGTGGTAATCTTTCCCCCTCTCTCATCCTATCTCTCCCAACATTTGGTCGAGCAATTGGCGTCCGCCTGCGGCGCCACCGGCACCGGAGACAACACGAAGGCGTAAATGCAGGGTAGGAGCTGCACAGAGCGCCACGAGCAACCGGCATACTGGCAGGGCCGGAGTGGAGCTCTTCTGCAGTAGCGCGAGGTGCCTGTGGCGGCATGGTCCTCCGGAACACCTCCATGCTAACAGGCAGCAGCGACATACCCATCTCCACGCCCACGACGCGTCCCTCCGCCGCCATGGCACCTGTCCTCGCCACCTTCACGGTGTGTGTGCAGAAGAAGCGAGCGAGGCGCGGGTCGTCACTGCCTAATTCACGCGACTCGCCGGGGCGAGCGAGTCACCGTGGTGCCATGGTCCCCACAACGGTCAAGCTCATCTCGGGCTGACTGGGGCTTGTCCCCTGCGGTGCGGATGCTGCTGGTCCTGCCGGATCCCACACACGTGCACCGGTAGCCACATCGATAGTTCTGGCTGAGCGCACCACGCGCCACTCTGGCCAGGCCGCGGGAATGGACAATGACGAAGCGCCATGGAGCTTGCGCACGGCTCAATAGTCACTCCCTTCAACATGAACATGGACGGCAAGTTTTTGTGCGCATGCATAACTCATGACATGCGTAGAGTATGTGTGCTACTCGTCTGTTGTTGCCAGAACGGATCGAAACGATAAAGGTCATGTACGTGCATGTCCAAGAGGGTGGGCGAATCGATCAGCTAGACGCATCGTCCAGAGCAACGTGCGATCGGGGCCAGTCGATGAGCACCGGCACATCTCGCCGATGACCTTGCCACGCTCGCTTATGCCATGCCGACCATACTTCACACGCTTCTGTAGCCTCCATGCTTCGCGCAGCCGCGTGAGCTGCGCCCCGCCACGGTCTATCCGCACGCAACCACCATCTGTCGTCCTACTAGACACCGTGTCGTTGGTTGGTTGCTCCCCTGAATGATGCAAGCGCCCTGCATGCAGAGCCGCCGGTTGCCACGGAGGCGCTGTGGCTGGGCTCCGATGGCAGGGGGTGCAAGTGCAGCCAACGAGGTGATGGAAATGCAGGCTCGCTGCAAGTGCTCGTCAAAATGCCATGAGAGGGACAAAGAAGAGAGAGAGAGATACTGCCCAGTGAACAATGACTGGTCAAAACCATGTTGACCCGGCATGGATACCGCTTCTTTCAGATTAAGGGACGAAACTTGACCGGTTTGAAGAATTATAGGTGCAACTTGTCCAGTTTCACAGTTAAAGGACCAAATCTAGACTCTATCAAAAGTTGAGGGACTAAAAATATACTTTTCTCAAAGGAATATGCTTTTATTAAGAGTTGAAAAATCAAGACCTCCCGCTAAACGGGTGCTCTAACCAACTGAGCTATGAAATGTTTTTGTTTTGGTTTCCTTTAAGTATCATAATATTCAAAGATATAAGAGCGTACTGATTTAAACACTTTTATATTTGTTTACAAAGAGAGCAGTATTTAGGATATTCAAAAGTGTGCATTATTTGTGTTAGGTGGAAGCATGAAATTTTGAAGCTAGGAATTTTTTTTATTTCCTTAATTAATTACAAAGGATGGACAAATATGGAGCATCGGATTTCCGTTACTTTGAGTTCTTATCAGACTACAGATACAAAGCGTTTCCCATTACTAAAATCCCA
>NC_041382.1:604654928-604658208 GCF_002162155.2 Triticum dicoccoides | reverse complement strand
GCTGAATCGTGACCTTTGACTAGATTCCCGGCGGCAATACACTACTAAAAAAGTCAGTGTTGGGGGGGGGGGGGCAAATGCTAAAAATGTTCTAATCTAAGTCTCTGTAAAAAAAATTCTTCAGAAATTGATCAAAGGCTGGGGGGCTGCAGATACAAAGCGTTTCCCATTACTATGATCCCACTTGCACATTAACCTAGCTACTCCTGCAGCTTGGACAGCAAGAAGGCCGTCTGCCCTACGAATCCCTACTGCAGGAACCCGTGAAGATGCACGGCCGTCGGCACCACCTTCGCCGATCATTCTCTTGGTCTCTTTCAGGAGGCAGTAATTTGTCCAAACCGTCATCACGTAAGAAAAGAATCAAACGGTCTTCATCGTGGGCGCTACTATCTACCATCAAACATGTTAGTGTGAGAGACCTAGCTGGCAGGAAAAGAATAAACAACGGACTTAGAATCGCCTCAATAACGCAAGAAGGGCAGGGATAGTCAAGACGATGAAAGTGGCTCTGACGCTGAATCGTGACCTTTGACTAGATGCCCGGCGGCAATACACTACTAAAAAGTCAGTGTTTGGGGGGGGGGCAAATGCTAAAAATGTTCTAATCTAAGTCTCCCTAAAAAAATCTTCAGAAATTGATCAAAGGCTGGGGGGCAGTGCCCCCCTCCGCCTAGCCCAACATAGCTCCGTCACTGCATACCAAACGGGGTGGCGTTGAAGGAAGCAACCGTGAGCGAGGTCATCAGCGCTTCTATGGACAGGAGCACAATCGTCGTCTTCACACGATGTCGGTACCTCTTCAGGAGGAGGAGTGAGTTACAGTACTACTGATTAGTGAAAGTTAGTGACTGATGCCTACGCCTACTGATGTGAGAGAGAAGATGGAACAAGTAGGCGCGATATTACAATACTTACCAATCACGGACGCCGACGGCGTGGTGAGCCCCGATAGCGAGAACCTGCGGGCAAGTAGTGCGAACACCGCGTTCCAAACAACCTCCTCCACCTTCTTCGCCGTCTTGCGAACCTCCTCCGCGCCCCCCGCCGGCGAGGACGACTTGCCGGCGCGTGAAGCACCCACCGTCAGGCGCACCTCCTCCTCCTTAATTTCTGACGAGGATACCACCATCATGCGAAACTCCTCCTCCTTAAATCTCCGACGAGGAGCCACCGTCAAACCCGAGGAATAGGGAGCCATTTGGGAGGGGGAAAGGGAGGGAGCAACCATCGCCGTCGGCCATGAGGACGGGCAGAGAAGCTCCATGGTGGGTTCAGTCGGTGCCTCGCTGGATGTGTGTGGATTTTGATGACGAAGGGGAGACAAGTGGAGGAAGCAAAAAAAAGATTGAATAAAAAAGAATGCTTTCATTCAGAGTTGTCTGGCTGGATGTGTGTGGATTTTGATGAGGGTGAAGGGGAGACAAAACAAGTGGAGGAAGCAAACAAAAGATTGAACTGGATATGTGTGGATTTTGATAAGGGCGAAGGGGAGAAAAAATAAGTGGAGGAAGCAAAAAAAATATTGAATAAAAAGAATGCTCTGGATGTGTGTGGATTTTGATGAGGGCGAAGTGGAGACAAAACAAGTGGAGGAAGCAAAAAAAAAAGATTGAACTGGATGTGTGTGGATTTTGATGAGGGCGAAGGGGAGACAAAACAAGTGGAGGAAGCAAAAAAAGATTGAACTGGATGTGTGTGGATTTTGATGAAAGCATTATTTTTATTCAATCTTTTTTTGCTTCCTTCACTTATTTTGTCTCCCCTCCGCCCTCATCAAAATCCACACAAATCTAGTTCAATTTTTTTGCTTCCTCCACTTGTTTTGTCTCCCCTTTGCCACCGCGTTCCAAACAACCTCCTCCACCTTCTTCGCCGTCTTGCGAACCTCCTCCGCGCCCCCCGCCGGCGAGGACGACTTGCTGGCGCGTGAAGCACCCACCGTCAGGCGCACCTCCTCCTCCTTAATCTCCGACGAGGACACCACCATCATGCGAACCTCCTCCTCCTTAAATCTCCGACGAGGAGCCACCGTCAAACCTGAGGAATAGGGAGCCATTTGGGAGGGGGAGAGGGAGGGAGCAACCATCGCCGTCGGCCATGAGAACGGGCAGAGAATCTCCGTGGTGGGTTCAGTCAGTGCCTCGCTGGATGTGTGTGGATTTTGATGACGAAGGGGAGACAAGTGGAGGAAGCAAAAAAAAGATTGAATAAAAAAGAATGCTTTCATTCTGAGTTGCCTGGCTGGATGTGTGTGGATTTTGATGAGGGTGAAGGTGAGACAAAACAAGTGGAGGAAGCAAAAAAAAAGATTGAACTGAATGTGTGTGGATTTAGATGAGGGCGAAGGGGAGACAAAATAAGTGGAGGAAGCAAAAAAAGATTGAATAAAAGAATGCTCTGGATGTGTGTGGATTTTGATGAGGGCGAAGGGGAGACAAAACAAGTGGAGAAAGCAAAAAAAGATTGAACTGGATGTGTGTGGATTTTGATGAGGGCGAAGGGGAGACAAAACAAGTGGAGGAAACAAAAAAAGATTGAACTGGATGTGTGTGGATTTTGATGAAAGCATTTTTTTTATTCAATCTTTCTTTTGCTTCCTTCGCTTATTTTGTCTCCCCTCCGCCCTCATAAAAATCCACACACATCTTGTTCAATTTTTTTGCTTCCTCCACTTGTTTTGTCTCCCCTTCGCCACCGTGTTCCAAATAACCTCCTCCACCTTCTTCGCCGTCTTGCGAACCTCCTCCGCGCCCCCCGCCGGCGAGGATGACTTGCCGGCGCGTGAAGCACCCACCGTCAGGCGCACCTCCTCCTCCTTAATCTCCGACGAGGACACCACCATCATGCGAACCTCCTCCTCCTTAAATCTCCGATGAGGAGCCACCGTCAAACCCGAGGAATAGGGAGCCAATTGGGAGGGGGAGAGGGAGGGAGCAACCATCGCCGTCGGCCATGAGGACGGGCAGAGAAGCTCCGTGGTGGGTTCAGTCGGTGCCTCGCTGGATGTGTGTGGATTTTGATGACGAAGGGAAGACAAGTGGAGGAAGCAAAAAAAAGATTGAATAAAAAAGAATGGTTTCATTCAGAGTTGCCTGGCTGGATGTGTGTGGATTTTGATGAGGGTGAAGGGGAGACAAAAAAAAGTGGAGGAAGCAAAAAAAAGATTGAACTGGATGTGTGTGGATTTTGATGAGGGCGAAGGGGAGACAAAATAAGTGGAGGAAGCAAAAAAAGATTGAATAAAAAGAATGCTCTGGATGTGTGTGGATTTTGATGA
>NC_041382.1:604626112-604653217 GCF_002162155.2 Triticum dicoccoides | reverse complement strand
AAATGCTGTCATTGAGAGTTGTGTGTGGATTTTGGTGAGGGCGAAGGGGAGACAAAACAAGTGGAGAAAGCAAAAAAAAGGATTGAACTAGATGTGTGTAGGAAGACAAAATAAGTAGAGGGAGCAAATAAAGATTGAATAAAAAGAATTCTCTGGTTGTGTGTGGATTTTGATGAGGGTGAAAAGGAGACAAAACAAATGGAGAAAGCAAAAAAAAATTGAACTAGATGTGTGTGGATTTTGATGAGGATGGAGGGAAGACAAAATAAGTGAAGGAAGAAAAAAGATTGAATAAAAAAATGCTTTCATTGAGAGTTGAACTCAAGACCTCCCGCTTACTAAACGGGTGCTCTAACCAACTGAGCTATGAAAGCTTACTGGTATGGTTTACTTCTGCGTTCCTTGTAGTTGCAAAATGTACCAGACAGCAACATAGGGCTGCATCTCAATCAAAAATAAACTGTTGTACATTCCAGTTTTTTTTTTTTTGCGAATGCTCTACATTCCAGTTATTGGAACGTCTAACATTTCACTAGATCTGAATCATGAATATACTCCCTTCGTCCCATAATATAAGAACGTTTTTAACACCACTTGTTTCCAATATTCAACAGCTTGATTAAACCAAGCTTCCGCAATTTCTGAATCACCCTGTAGAATGGCCTGTTCTCCTCTATCAGAATAGGAATTTCCTTCCCTTAGAACCGTACTAGAGAATTTCCTACCTCATACGGCTCAGAAAATTGCTATCTGAATTTGCCCTATCTTAACTGAATTCGATTTATCAAAAATCAATCCAATTTGTTCTTGCTAGTGTCAAAAACGCTTTTATATTATGGGACGGAGGGTAGTACAAAACAACATGCATAACTAGAACGACAAAAGCATCATCTACCATATCACCAAGCGAACAAAAACAACCAGGACCAAAGCACTGCTATTTTCGATATGCTCGTCTAGCATATTGGTGTTCCCAATATATTCACGCATACCATTCTTGTTCCTCCGGTTATATGGCAAGAGTTCAGGAAAATATTAGGTTCACATACTGTAGAACACAGGATGGATCACTAAGATCAACACATGCGTTCAAAACATACAAACAAGTTTTTTTTTCAGTGCTCATATTGATCCCTCTCAAAAAATGTGTTAGTTTGTTACAGCTCATAAAGTTCAGATTTCCACAGATGAATAGAGAACAAGTGTTGGAACCAAAACAATGCAACTGTAGGAAAATTTAAACAGAAGCTCCTTCCCCTGGTGTGCATATGCCACTCACGACTGCTTGACAGCATGGGAACCACGCGAATCCCCATGAGAATTCCACTGAAGCAGCATCCATACAATTGATGTCCCTAGGCAAACATGAACAGGTGAGTCACTCAGAAAGATTAAGCAAATAAAATAAACTTAGGAATGCATTATTTGTTCTCCATCAGTCATTAACATAACAGACTGCAATACCACCTTAGAGGCCATTTGGCCATTTGAGCAGAACTGAAGTGGAAGTACATTCTCAGATAACGTAGAAAAACTAGCTACATGCAAGCATACAAAACTAGCTCTTACATGGCAGAACTTGTAGCATCATTCTCTAGATTGGGTGCTCTACAGTAGCACCAGGTTACTTATCTAACTGTTATAAGTGCCAGTAGCTAAAACTCAAATCTTATAATGTTACAGACGAACTAGTAGGTGACAAAGGTATTCAAGTAAAGATACAGTACCTGCAAAGAAGCCAACAGTGCTAAGATTTGCTGCAGCCATGGTATGATATATCAAGTACTCCGTGAGAAAGTGACCGAGAGCATAGATGAATGACAGGAAGGTGGCTATATACAGAGGCTTGTTTTCTAGGTTGAATGCACACAGAAAACACAGTGTACAGGTTAGGAGTGTCCAGACCCCAAAAGTACGACCGTGTATTTCAGTCACTGCATGCAAAAGAACAAATGAATGTTATTAGCTCCATGATGATCGTAGTAAGGTTAAGATATTAGGGAGTATCTCAAATGAACAACTCTTGAAAAACAAAATGCAGAAGATAACAACATACAGGGCAATCTTAAAGCGACAACAAAGTCATTTATATAGCTGTTAGGTTCATAATTTCAAAGATCCACCCACTTAATACTGATTCTTCTTGAGGAACAACTATTTAGCAATTTACTATGCATCCACTTTTTGACTTGCGCCATCATCATGAAGATGACTTTTATTCAGGATATAACCACAAGACACCATCTATATAAGTCAACCCCTATTGCACCTCTTAACTCCAAATGAAGAACTCTTGACAACAAATGACAGAAGATAACAACATATTATCATGTGGGCCGTCTTAGATCCAAAATAAGTGTCAAAGATCCACCCACTTAATCTTAATGCTTCTTGAGGCACAAATTTTCGGCAATTTACTACGCATCCACTTTCTTTCTGATTTGCATCGTCATGATGATGATGACTTCTATTCAGGACATAACCACAAGACGTCGTCTATACATAAGTCAACCCTCTTAACTCTGCTAATCTGCTATTGCACGCGTCTCTTCAAATCACCAAATCCCCAGTCAACCACAGATGCAGCTACTCCAGAGTCCAGACCCCCACTCCCAAAGCTTAGGTCATACTAGGTCACTAAACAGAGAGTAAAATTCCCACTTACACATTACCAATTCCCGCAACGCGGATCCCTAAACAGACACAAACTAGTAACAGTAAATTCGCAGCAATAATCAATCTAACACCACCACCTAAGACGGACAAATCCACACAGATCAACGAGAAGCAGCCATAGGCTCCACGCGGAGCGGCGAATCCGGGCAAGCGAGAGAGGGAGGAGGGAGGGGGGACGCACTCTCAGTCTGGGAGAAGACGGCGACGCGGAGCGCCCAGATGTTGAAGAAGCCAAACCATACGGAGGCGAGGCGGAGGGAGCCGACCAGCATTAGCCACCACCCGAGCGCCGGCACGCTCTTCCTCCCGCCCTTCTCCGCCATGCTCTCCAAATCCTCCTCCGCGATCTGATGCTGCCCTCTTCTCTACGGGCGTGAATACTGAAGAAGAGTCAACTGGTCAAAATCACTTCCTCTTCCTACATTTTTTTTTGAGACAAACTTCCTCTTCCTACATTTTTTTTTTTTTGGAAAAACTTCCTCTTCCTACAAAGCCAGCTTGTTAATGCACAGCGACAGTTGCGGCCCATGTTAGTCTTGTTCACTCATGAGTACGGGCCCGTGTTAAAGCCCAGCTAAGTATCAACAGGAGGCCCAAGTCTACAACATTCCTAAAATTCGCAAAAACAAAAAAAATAGACAGTCCTAAAAAATGGTTGTTTTTTACCGCTGTTGCTATAAAGATAAAATTTGCACCTTATGGTCGATGAAATATTTCTACTAGTTTCACTGGAACTTTAATTACATATTGAACACGCGAAACGCTTGAAAAATCATATTATAGTCTTTGCATATTTTTAGAAGAAAAATGCCAACAATGTTGCAAACTTTCAATCATACTACCCGCAAAATGAAAAACGATCATATTATAATCTACATAGATCTTTGTGTGATTTTCCTGAAGTCATCATCTATTGTTGTGACAAAGCCATTTGTATTTATTATAGGACTGTCGCGATGTCTTCTTTCGCCTCGCCGGTCGTCGTCTTCCTCCGCCTTGCCAGACCATCCCACCTCAACCTCGTCTTCTTCCATCCAAGGTTGTTGAGATTGTCCTTCTCACCAAGCAATCTCCCTCCCTCCATCAGTCCCTCCTTATCCATGTGTGTGTGTGTATTCTTGATCCTGACACATGTCTTGGGTACACACGAGTACAGATTTTCACTACAACCAAACCAAACCTATCATGAAGTATATATGTTGTGTATTGACAATTTGGGTTCCGGACTTCCAATGTCTGTATTCGCAATGTGTGCTTTCTGGTTATGGTTGAGTCTCTTAGACACAATCTCTCTAAGAATTCTTAGAGAGATTGTGTGTAGAATTCTTAAAGAATGCATACACATGTATTTGTTGAAGTGTATGCGTGGATTGGCTAGCCCTTTTCATCAATTTGTATTTTTGGTCGCTTGGCTAGTGCATGAAACTTAATGTGGTATGAGAGCCCAAGGTCTTCAGTTCAAGTCCTAGCAATTTATTCAAAAATTACACACGTGAGAAGGGGTGTTTAAGTGTATAAGTGGATTGCCTAACCCTTTTATCATCAGTTTAGACTTTTAGTTGCACTAGTTGAATGCCCGTGCGTTGCCACGGGATAAAAAATAGATATGTTGACATATGGTTGTTTTAATTCGAAATATGTGTCAAAATTGATTGTATGTGGTTTGGATTCATTTAGCAAAAAACCATTGATTCCCTCCCGTTTTTTCCCTCCTAGTCTTTCTGTTTCCTTAACCATCCGCTCCTTGCACTAAAAAAATTGGTATATTTTTCCCTGCCTCAGTGCCCCACCGCCATTCTCTTTCACCCACCCTTAATCTGGCATTGTCGGCTCTAGCCATGGACTTATAATTTTTGTTCTCAATGCCGTAACGGTCACAAGCATTCTTTCACCACTTCCCCACAAAAAAATGTATTCTTTCACCACTTATGCTTCTTGCCACATCTTGGACCAATACATCCTCACATCAAATTCGGACCAAAACACCATGCACTATAGTTCACAACTATCAAACCAGTGTGGATAATAGATTATGGCAGAGAGTGCAAAATTGGGTTGAATTTTTTGGATGTCTTCTTGATGAAACATCATAAATCATGGTGACAATGTCACCCTCAATATTCCGCTCAACAACAGCAAAAGCAACCAGCAGAAAACAATTCATTTATTTACTTTCACCCATCATTCTACTCCTCGACTCTAATTTCCGCTCACTTTGTTACAACATATTGATTCTCCATTGTGATCTCACAACTAACAAAGAGACATTAAGTATACCAAACATTAACATGAATATAAATTAAGCCAACACACATTTAGTGTTTGTTTGGACAACAAGTATTAAATGCCAGATTTTGGAAAACGAGTTTTAGGGAAACCAGTTTTAGTTAGTTTTTTTGTTAGGATAAGTATATGTGGTTCCTTGTTTGGATCAAGAAAAAATATAACGTGATTATGTAGTTCTTCGTTCAGGAAGCAGCGAGTTGTATTATGTACAGATTCCGTCGAGCATCAGATTTGAGCTTCCCAACGTGCTCTTTGTTGGTTACCCAGAAGGGCGGAAGTACTAATCTACGTATGTATTCTTCCTGCTGCATGCAGTTCACCGTGCCAACCGACGCGGTGCCGACCAGGCGTTGCGCCAATGGTTCCAAGCTTCCAGCCGTCCGAGCGTCGTGGCAATGATCTTGATGGTGTCCCAGTCATCACCTTGGAACCTCTCCAGCTAAACTGGCTATCGTGGTGCTCGCAATGTACAATATTGGAGCCTGTGGTCTAAAATAGAAATTGGATTACATGCATAAGTTGTGAAGCCATTGTAGGCTACCATGTGATACCTCTCCAGCTACCCTCCCGTTGGCCAAACATTGACCGCACAAACACCCTGTTCTCATGGTGTGATATGCTCAGATCAAGCAAAGCGAAATAAACCAAGTTTCAGCTATTCTAGCTATATATTAACATAATTGATATCATAGTGAATATAGAAAGGGGTATTTTAGCAAATATGGATAGCGCTGATCACGAGACAATAAATTGATGTCAATGAAATAACAACTATTCTAGTGATTAGTTACAATCTCCACTTAATAAGTAGTTAATCAAAAGTCTTAGCGCAAAGAAATGGCATAAAAATGACTTAGGAGAGAGAAGAAGAACATAAAATAACTGGGGAACTTTTGCAGTTGATGAAAAGATTGAATGATTGATCATGATGGTACTGGATTGGACGAGGTTCACCGAAAATACTTGTAGTGGTTTTAGTTCTAATTTGAACTAACGATAACATGTGTTTTGTAACTGAGGGAGTACTCGGTAGGCATCACGGGGAATGGTTTAAAACATCACTCAATTTCATAAAGGCATCCATCGATCTAGTCAGTGCCTCGTTCACACTCGCTTTTTGCCTCACTGTTGTATGCTTCAATTCAACATGACCAAGACCAACTGGGTGCTCATCTTAACCTAAACTCAGCATGGCCGAAAGCGCATTCTTTAGTAAACTATGTCAGCTCTCTTGGATAATGAAAACCACTACCGACATTTTTTCTCCTAGCATTTCGATTTTTTTTTCAAAAGAAGCCCATTTATTTTTGGAAGGAGCCATAGTTTACAATTCTACCCGGCTTAAATGATCAATGTGAAAAAACTGCAAGTATATTCAAATAACAAGCTTGGGCTATAGTTTTGCACAAGAGGGTACTATTACTGATGAATAATGAAGCCCATACAAATATTAAAAGCATAGAACAACCCAGAAAGGAACGACTAAAAGGCACATACTAAGCATAATGTACTGAAATTGTAGTTGCATAATGAAGCCCATACAAATATTAAAAGCATAGAACAACCCAGAAAGGAACGACTAAAAGGCACATACTAAGCATAACGTACTGAAATTGTAGTTGCATAATGAAGCCCATACAAATATTAAAAGCATAGAACAACCCAGAAAGGAACGACTAAAAGGCACATACTAAGCATAACGTACTGAAATTGTAGTTGCATAAGTAAATATGGTTGGCAGATCATGTTACAGTCTACTTGTATTTAGGAACGATAACAAATATTAAAAAAGATGGTCTCTGTCTACCAGGTTTCAGTAACTTCAAATAGGTTGATCATGTTACAGTCTTGTATGCTCTCACTTGGACAAACACACATCATCTTTTTTGTACGGAGGTCAATGCAAAAAATGCAAAATATTATCAGAATTATTGTTATTTGTTGGCGAAAGATTTATAAGTAGTGTTATTTGTTTGCAGAAGGAAACGAAAGCACTACTTCTGGTAATCCTACTGCCAATATTTAAGTGTACTTTCACATCCCATATACCCCCTTCGTTCCTAAATACAAGTCTTTCTAGAGATTTCACCAAGTGATTACATACGAAGCAAAATGAATGAACCTACACTCTAAAATATGTCTACATATATCCGTATGTTGTTGTCCATTTGAAATGTCTAAAAAGACTTATATTTAGGAACGGAGGAAGTATATGATATTGCATAGTTAATCATTGGTCAGGGAACCCAACACTCCAGACTGATTAGCTCTAAACAACTAATGTTTGAAGAAACAAAGTAGTTGTTTAAGCACTCACCAGAGCCTTTGGTGCATTGAAATTTTGAATGGTCGTGCATTAGTACATGTTTGTACCATCCAAACTAAAGGTCCGCCTTGTCTTTCACAACTGCTGCATCGCCACATACCTGGTGATTCCTGCAATTTTTTCCATCCACTTCATGCCGCCTAAGAAGAAAATCAACCAGATAAGTATAGAAAATCAATCAGCCACTTCATGCTATGCCATGTTGCTTGGTGGCTTCCACCGTCATCACCAAGGTATCAAAAACACAAACCCAGCATGCTATCACAATCACATGCAATACTCATTTGAATCCCATATAACTACATCTAAGAAGACCTTCTATGTGTACATCGTTATTGTATTTACAGGAAAAAAATATTGCCACGTTGCTTGGTGGCTTCCACCGCCATCACCAAGCTATCAAAAACACAAACCCAACATGCTATCACAATCACATGCAAGACTCATTTGTATCCGATATAACTACATCTAAGAAGACCTTCTATGTGTACATCGTTGTTGTATTTACAGAAAATAAAAATATTCAGCACCATACAATATGTACTTATGCATTCTACCCTCAACAATCTTTACCTATGTCTTGTACCGTATACAAGGGTTGGATCATGAGTGAGTTAAGTAAAGAGAGGAAGGGATTTCGTCCATATGCAGGTAAACCAAATTGGCCCAAAAAAACTGAACCAAGTCAAGAAGCAAGAGAGGGTGGGATTTCGTCCTACCACCTAGTCGGAGGAGGTCGAGCCGTCGCCGCTCAGTCGAGGAGGCCGCGCCGTTGGAGGTGAAAGGCGCTGAGCGCTGGATCCGTTGCCTTCTGTCCATGTTTGTCCACGCGGAGGGGATAACGCCGGTGTACTGGCTCGCGGTTCGTCGGCGGCACCTGAACAGCGATTCAGCAGCAGCATAAACCACCGGTGCCCCTATGGTAGCAAGCAGGCGTTGAGCTGGCACCAGCAGAAGGGCAGCGACACCGCCGCCAAGGATGTGGTGGTGGTGTTTGGTGTCCACAGCATGGGGGGCTGTAGTATGGAGGAGATCTACACCGTAGCAAGGGGAACGAGATTTGGAGAGGAGATCTCTGCGGCGACATGGGGAGGAGAACGGAGTGGGAGAGGAGATTGGCGACGGTGGCTGCGGTTGGGAAGAAGTATGGGTGTGGGGGAGATTGGGTGTGCGTGAGTTGGCTTCTGACGGTTCGATCGTGGGGAAGAAACGTGGGACGTCGACAGACAGGCCGTGTGACTGGGTTACATTGGGACGGTGGGCTTGGATTTTTGGGATGATGCGGGCGTGGCCCACTGCGCGATGGTTGTCTTGTCGTATGAAGGGAGGTGGGGATCGAACGAGGTCGAACCATCACGACGTTCGATCCCCCTTTAATAGTAGAAATTGGCTAGTGCATGAAGCTTAACGGTATTGATTTCTTGTGCAGTTATACTTAGTCTCTAAGAAGAATTCTAAATACTTAAAGCATGTTGTGGTGCTTGAAATTTGTAGGTAGATCATCGGGCATCAGAGTCGAAACCAAACCAAATCGACTCATGCATTATCTAACCGAAATTTGGATCCATTTAGCTCCACAGGACCAAGCTCGGAGTTCTAATAGGACTTTGAGACTAATCCTCCGAGCTGAGAAGTACTCCCTCCGTTTCAAATTACTCGTTGTATGAATGTATCTAGAACTAAAATACATCTAGATACATTCATACATGCGACAAGTAATTTGGAATGGAGGGAATAGTTGCAAAGAGGTTTGATATGGTCAGGCAGATGCCCCATTATTATTCGTAAACAAGATAAATTTAGATCCTTTTAAAAAAGGAAATTTAGATTAGTTTGATGGTGTCAATGTGGTATCTCTCGACTAAAAACCAATTTCTTCCAAGGATTCCTGATCAAGTCCTTGTAAGCGAAGGCACCTTTCCCCGTGTGAAAAAAGGAAGAAGATGCTGCTTCGGCTTCCGTTTCTAGCTCTGCTTGAGTCGCTTCGTCCGTTTCTCTGATGTGGAATGTCGCTGAGTCAGATCGCAGATCTCTTCTCACTTTCGGAGTAGTCCATCGACGCATTTCAATCTTTTTCTGGAGTTATCGATTCACGTCGCTGAAGGCTGCACCAAAGGAAATGGAGTAGTAGTAGTAGTAGAGAACCTGGCGGCACACGCTCGATGGATCGACCCGTAGCTGTCCCGTCCATGCCACTGACGAACGGCGCAGTGCGTTTGTCTCGTTCCGACCGATTTCCCGTGAAACCAATTGAATGCAAGCGAATCCTCACTTCATTCACTCCGCTTCTCCCCCATCCCGTGACCAACATTTAATCATCACCCAGCATTTAATCTGCCCCTCTGACACTACAAAACCTGCGCAGCCTGCCACCTCTTCCCCTCCATCGCCCAACGATCGCGCCATTCCCGGTGCATGCAAAGATGGCTTCGCCGCTGCTGCTGCTGCTGTCCGCGCTGACGCTGGCCGTCGTGGTGGCGGCGCCGTGCCGGGGCGAGTTCACGGTGGTGGTGCCGGACGCGGGGGCGCTGGTGGACGCGCCGCAGCCGGGGTTCTCGGACCGGGCGCGCACCGACCCGGCGGAGCAGCGCGCCGTGCTGGAGGTCATGGCGGCGACGGGCAACGGCTGGGCGTCGGGCATCGCGGACGTGTGCCGCGGCCGGTGGCACGGCATCGAGTGCGTGCCCGACCGCGCCGACGTCTACCACGTCGTCTCCCTCTCCTTCGGCGCGCTCTCCGACGACACCGCCTTCCCGGCCTGCGACCCCGCGCGCGCCGCGCTCTCCCCCGCCGTGCTCGCGCTCCCGCACCTCCGCTCCCTCTTCTTCTACCGCTGCTTCAGCGCCAACCCGCAGCCCGTCCCGGCCTTCCTCGGCCGCCTCGGCCCCGCCTTCCGCTCCCTCGTGCTGCGCCAGAACGGCCTCGTCGGCCCCATACCGCCCGAGATCGGGAGCCTCTCCGGCCTGCGCGTGCTCGACCTCCACGGCAACCATCTCTCCGACGCCATCCCGGCCACCGTCCAGTCCTTGGGCCGCCTCCAGCTGCTCGACCTCAGCTACAACCGGCTCGCCGGCCAGGTGCCGAACCTCAGGTTCCAGCAGCTCAGCATCCTGGACCTCAGCCACAACGCGCTGCAGGGCCGCGTCCCGGCGAGCCTCGGGCAATGCCGGTCTCTGCTGAAGATCGACCTCAGCCAGAACCGCCTCGCCGGCACGATTCCGGACGCTCTCGGCGACCTGCCCGACCTCATACTGCTCGACCTCAGCCACAACGCGCTGTCCGGCCCGATCCCGGCGGCGATCGGCAGGCTGTCGACGCTGCGCTCGCTCATCCTCGGCGACAACCCGATGCAGTCCTCGACGGTCCCCGGCGACTTCTTCACGGGGCTCAAGGCGCTGACCACGCTGGTCCTCTCGGGCATGGGGCTGGGAGGGTCGCTGCCGGAGTCCATCGGGGGCCTGATCCAGCTCCGCGTGCTGCGCCTGGACGGCAACGGGTTCACCGGCGTGATACCGGCGAGCTTCCGGCGGCTGGAGAAGGCGAGCGAGCTCCGCGTGGACGGCAACCGGCTCGTGGGGCCGATCCCGTTCGGCAAGCAGATGATGTGGAGGCTGGGCAAGAAGCTGCGCGTCGGCGGCAACGAGGGGCTCTGCTACGACGCCAAGCAGGAAGGGCTGGAGGGCGCCATGGCGCTGGCCGGCGTCGCGGACTGCGGCAGCGTGGGGAGCGGCGCCACGACGCAGCACTTGAGCTGGGAGAGTAGTGGCGGTGCGACGGCGACGGCGAACGTGACGTCGTCAGCCGCAGATTCAAACTCTGGCCGGGGTGGCGGCCACTTTTTCTTGGTCGTTTTGGTGTGTTTGCAGCTTGCATTGTTGTAGGTAGAAGAAGAGCTGTGGCGGTTGATTGGTGGTGCAGAGTTTTTTTACACCGAGAAGAATAAGGAACTGTACAAAGCGTTGTTGCTGATTGCGGCTTTTGCCCGCTGTAGCCAGGTGAACAAAATTGTTTCCAGAGATTTTTGAAAAAGCATGTCTTTTTTCGGCTAAGTTGCTATGATTATTACCCACGACGAAAGATTGATGGATCAACCGCTCTGACATGAACATCCGAATACGCAAAGCTTGTGCATCCCTCATCATGCTCATTATTTGTTCTAATTGGAATGAAAGAAATGCACGAGTCTTTCACATCAAGCCTTCTTGGCCAACAATCTTGCACAACAATATGAAGCTTAAAGCTTCTCTTTGTATGGCCGTGGGCGGCAAAAAAACTAGGGAGCATCATACCAGAAGATGTCCGGGCTTGTAACAAAAACACTCTATTCCCTTCGCAGTTAATACATGTGGCAAATCTTTTGCCACGTTTCAAAAAAAAAACTATGATTATATTAGGATCATATGACGTTATGATCTGACAATTCCCGTTCCACCCCCACCTCGAGTATACAGTCTTGAGCACCTTTTGCGAAATTACGAAAAGTGATTTTACACCTAATGTGGCTGCTATAACATTCCAACCTTGTGACTTTCATCAAAAACTAGATGGTAAGGGGCAACCCACTACGCCGACTACAGCTACTTTTGGCAACACGCATTCGTCTGTGTTTTAGACGTGGACATGGTCGCGTCCGCACCCGCGCCATCCTCGACCGCGGCCGTGTACAATGTCCGCACGGCTTCGCAATGGGGGCATTCCAGAAGAGTTCCCAAGGACACAAACGCCTCCACAGACACGGCCTACGAGTCCCTGCATTGAGATTGAGAGAGAAGGTGAGGATCACAAGGATCATCAAAGAGTTGAGTATCATGTTGACCACCACTATGTGGTTCACCCACATGCACAAAGGCACTTAGCCTGCACCCACAATAAAAACACTTGATTTTATTCGTTTTATAGGCTATGTGTGGATTGTTAAATTTTATTTGCCGTGGATCATGTTGGCTTGTTGAATTGTTGTGTGCTATATTTATTGTTGAATGATCTGCTTGCATGGATTTGGGGAGGAGGAATGTGGGGTGTCGTTGCCCTGCGGACAAATGGAGCTTGGGCGGCTGTTGTCCGCAAACAAATGGGGCCAAATTTGATGTTTATGGTTGGACATGCTCTTATGTGTCACAGAAAAGTATTGCTACAACATAATTTAGTGAGTACTGAGGATAACCAATTGCAAATCGTAATAGGAAGCTCAGCTGATGAATAATGGGTTAAATCCTGTAAATTGTGGTACCCTATTTGGTTGTCGATTAGATCATTATCATACTTTACCAGCCTTGTTCGCCTCGTCTTCCTCTAAGACATTAAAGAGTCTATAATGCCTGGAAATAGCGAAGCTCACACTTTTCCTCCACAAGAATTTGTAATATAACAGTGTATACAGAATCAGAAAAATCCAGATAAGAGTAAATTTAAAATATTAAGAGTAATAATATGATATAGCTTGGATTTTAATGCAACAGATAGATCATAAGTGACAATGGCAATTGGCAACAAGCAAACTTACCTTTTAATGGCATACATAAATGTTCCTTCAGTGCAGAGTACATTTACAACACGTAGTAGACAGAGATCATTGTGAGAATGGGATGTTTATACCACTCTAATAGCTGATAAGGATTCCATCGATGCAGTGTAAACATCACACATTAGTAAAAAGTCGATGAAGTGATAGTTTTGGAACCTGTTTGAGTAAAATATCAGAAGGGATTCAGTTGAGGCAAAAGATGTTGAAGCAATCTTGTCCGTTGCGCAAACATAATGATTAAATAGTTAATTGCAACAAATCATATTCAGAAACAAATGAAGTAGATAATGAAACGCTAAAGATCAGAAGGTACTTTTAAGGTAAATTATGTATCAAAAACAAACAATGATTTAGATAGTAAAGAGATCAAGCAATGCTCATGTGTTGGGCAACAGGGATTATCAGCAATTAAGAAAACCAAGTAAAGGAGTTGGTGTATCTAAGTGAATGGCGGAGTTACCCAAAAAAACATTATATTTCGGTATCGAAGCCCAGTTCCTCATTGACTTATGCACAACCTCTGAAGTTGAAGGCGAGAAGTAATTAGGAGAATAACATGTCAGTCATTACTCCATCTTCTATCTTGTTCTCTCAGACTAAAAATGTGGAGATGTCCATGTCTTTTTCAATTACATTGGGGAAAACAAACTCTTATTCTAGCAAACTAAAACTAAACCCACTAAATGCTTATCAGAGGTGCATAAATCTGAATACTGATACCAAAATAATTTGAGTGAGTGCTCAGTTCTTCTTGCATCTTATTCTAGTGAACCGACTAAAAGCCTATCCTAGTTGCAGAATATGAATGCTAATACCAAAATACTTGAGTGCTCAGTTCTTCCATTAGGTTCCATGCTATGCTATCAGATGCACTTTGTAATTTTAGAGGTAAAAAAAAAATGCCCGCCTGCAAGATGTAGTTACTAATTGGTGTTACATATAGCTCAATAGACCAAAAGCTGATCAGATTGCAGAAATTTGAATGCCTATATGAAAATACTTTGAGTGAGTGCTCAGTTCTTTCATTAGGTTCCATCTGCTGCGCTTGGCGCATGCTCCGACTACGCCAAACATCCGTGAGGCACAGCTTGCTGCCGACAGCCGCCAAGTCATACCTCCACCCCCAGTTCTGCCACACCACCTTGGAGCATCGCCAGCCCACCATCCCAGGCACCATCACCCGTCGTCCAACCTCCCTCCCTGGCCAGGGGAGGAGAGGGGGACTTGAATCTGGGCCTGCTCCTGGAGAGATGGAACAGGGGAGCTGGACTCTGCAGTGCTGGGCAAGAAGGTCCAGCAAGGCAGGCGATGGCACGAGGGCCGAGGGGAGCAGGTGGTGAAGACGTCGGAGGTGGTGGTGGTGAGGACATCGGTGGAGGTGGTGAGGACGCTGGAAGTGGTGGTGGATGGCGGCGCCTTGAAACGGCGGCCAGGGGGAGGGGGGGGGGGAGCAAACATGAAAGCAAGATAAAAGTGAGTTTCCACCGGCTGAAGGCTGCCTATCTTGCTGAGAAGCTGGGCCAGAACACTGTGGGGCCCAAGTGCCTGGGATGAAAGAGATGCTCATCCAGTAACAAAAACTTAGCTAGCCTGCTCAAGCTGTATGGTCCAGGTGGTTACACGTAACGATTTAAAAGTGCTTCTCACGGAGATGGCCTCAGGAGGCACCCAACAAGCCTGGCATAAACTTGGAGGAGATATCTACTGGGAAGTAAGAAATGAAACGAGACAAATTGTAAGCTTATGTTTACAATTAAAAGATGCACACCAAAACGGAGCCAGATTGATCAATCGAAAGCTGAGATAAGCTTACATTACAACATTAACATGTTTTGACTCAAGCAAAGCTATTTGCCAAGTTTGACTTCAGGTAATGTGCAAGCATAGGGCTACTTGCATAATCCAGATGGAGCTACAAAGGTCTGTGGTCTTGAGCCTTTTAGGGCAGAAAATACAGGCCCACACGAGAAATTCAAATGTGTGATATATATCATCTAATTTGTCATGTGAACAAACCATTGGAAATATTAACAAAACTATCATGTGTAGAGTTTGTTCAATCTGACTCTGAACATAAGTCATTTACTATCTTGCAAGACAATACTTTATACTGCCCTAGTGTCACATCTGCCAAGTTGTCTTCAGGTAATGTGCAAGCATCGGGCTACTTGCATAATCCAGATGGAGCTAAAAAAGTCTATGGTCTTGAGCCCTTGAGGGCAGAAAATATAGTCCCACTCGAGAAATTAAAATGTGTGATATATGTCATCTAATTTGTCACGTGTGCAAACCAATTGGTAATATTTAACATAACTATCATGTCTGGAGTTTGATCAATCTGACTATGAACATAAGTCATTTACTATCTTGCAAGACAATAGTTTATACTGCCCTCTAGTCACATTTGGTTTAACCACACGAACTTCCACTATGGGCTTGAATTTTGTCAAATGTGCCAATACTTACTCTATAAAATAACACCTGAATATGCTTACACCATCTACTTCCTTCCTTTTGGCCTTTCGAACTTGATTCAAAACTTAAGTCTTTGTACGATCCCAGTGCCACTTTTGCTCATGTGGTTCCAACTTAATCCCTCATAAATTGCACCAAGAATTGAACCTATATCTCTAGCATGAATATATTTGGGAGGAAAAAGGGAATTATAGATATAAATGAAGGGTAACATTGGCATTCACCTACATCCTTAGTTCTTCTGGCTAACACTAAAATACCTACAATTTGGATCGGAGGAAACAGTGATCATCTAATGGAGCATGACAGCACTTTCATCCCAAGGAAAATTTGCATTGTATTGTGTCATATGTGCCCTATAGAGCACAAACATATCCAGTCCTCAGATCTTTAACTATAAATATGTCCAATTATCTAAAGCACGGCATGATGAAAGTTTGTTATAGAGCAACAAAAAGGAAAGTTATCAGTTGTCGGCTTACAAAGAATATACTTGGATCAGAATGTTCCTATGGTTCCAAAACAGAAGCCATCAGTGTCCTCCCAGTCCAAAGGTGACTTAATCTGTCACAAAAATGGATCTCCTGAAAACTACTGACTGAAGACTTAAGTGGTAAATCATTGAAAACCCTGTCACCACAGAACTCTTTCCAAAAAGGAAGATAAACCTACATTTCAGCATCATTTGAAAAACAAAGTGGTTGAAGATTAACCTCGTATTATTTATTACCTGCTAACTAAGCCATCTTCTTACTGGCTGCCTAATGATCACATTCGAATCTGTCAAAACATCCAATCTCCTTGCCACTGTTCTTTAGGTCCCATTATCATAGAAGCATAATGAACATCACAACCACCACTCACAATGGCTCTCTTCCTTCTGATTCTACTTGTGCATAATCATATACTTCATCTTCCTCTGACCCCTCCATATCTCTTTCCTCAATATTTGTGTCAACTTTGGCACCCCTGTGAATTGCATTTGCCCTCTCTTTCTGCAGCATCTCATTCCTCCTCCTCAACTCCTCCAAATACTTCTTATGGCCCTCATCCATGATTGCCACGAACCTCTCCTTCAGCTCAATCATAGGATCCCTATCCACAAGCTCTCCATTTTCGTCATACGCCTCCCTCAATATCACCGTCTTAATGCCACCCTTCAATGAAACATAGAATATCCCCGGGTGTCTCGTGAACGCGTTAGAGAACGCATTCGATAGCCTAAACTCATCGCAGAACTTCCCTATGATTGGCACCGCCATCCTCCTTTCAACTGACAAGGACAATACCTCATGTAAAACACCAATCAACCTCTTCTCTGCCTCTGGTGATGCCGGGTGAAGCCCGAAAGTGTCGGCATATGGTGACACATACGGCAGCTCAAGCCAATCCCTCACCCACTCCCTCATCTCCTTCTTGAGGTAGAACCCCTTTGGCAATTTGACTGTAAAGTTGGGCCTCGGCCGTATGCCAACAACATCGGCCTCCCTGTCCGCCCTCAATTCAATCGCGGACTTCGCGAGTCGGTCGTCCCAGGAGGCGAGCTCCAGGAACGCGTCGCCGGACGCGTCCGGCCCTGGGTCGCCGACGAGGCGGAAGAGATCGGGGTGCCTCGGGACCAGCGAGACCAAGAAGTCGTCCGGGAGGCCGAAGACGCGCTTGGCAGCAGCAATCTTTGCGACCGGCAGCGCGCGCGTGGAGGACATCATGAGGAGCTTGGCGAGCCTGGCGGCGAGGAGCGGGGAGTGGGCGGCCTGGAGGCGGGATGCGAATTCGAGGAAGGAGGCGAGCTGCGGGGACGGGGAGGCGACGGGGTCGGGGGGAGGGGAAACGGAGAGGAGCGTGGGGTACCGGCGGAGGAAGGTTGCGACGTGGACCGGGAGGCGGATGCGCTGGCGGCGCTTGGAAAGGTAGCGGAGGAGGAGGCGGCGGCCGGGGGAGAGGAGCACCTCGCGGACGAGGCGGGACGCTTGGTGGAAGCGTCGGTCGCGGTCGATGGACGCGTCCAGGACCGCGTCCCGGCGCCACGGGACCTTCAAGGAAGATATGCGGCGGGCCGGGGGAATGAAGCGGAGGCGGTGGGCGGCGGCGGCCGCCGCCCGGAGGAGCATTTGTGGTGGGGGTTTACGGTGGTTTCGTGCGGGAAGGTAGGAGAGACCGAGAGAGTGAGGAACTGATTTCTAAACCAGCTATACGCTTCCCTGCCCAGTTTACGGACTTCTCAAGTACGTGCCTGAGGCAACTTCAAAAAGGAATTGGTTTAAAGGATTTATAAGAACTTTTGGAGGATAAAAATCCTTAGGATTTTTTCCCTACATTGGTTGTATGATTCATAGAATTGAATCCTATAGGAATGTTTTTTTCTCAGAAATCTGTTACATTTCATTAGAAAATTCCCATCAACTCCTCTTTCAAAACACATTTCATTTTGTTTGTAGTGCGATCAAACACACTTTGGTGCAAAATCCGGTATGATCTGATTGGACATGCCACTGGAATCATGTATTTTCCTATTCATGTGTGTTTGTTGATCAAAGAAGGGAAGACGAACGACATAGATTTACTAACTGAAAATGTCGGGAAGGAAGGATATAGATTCACTAAGGGGCTTCAACAGAAAGCGGAAAACAAATCTACATGTGAGCCATAGCCAATGGTTCTTATGAAATTCTTTGAATAAATAAGCCCCACCTTATCTGTTTAGTTAATAGGAAATTCATAGGAATCTTAGGTTCTCTTTGAATTGAAGAAAAATTATTAAAAAAGGTTAGGCCTCCTTTAATTTACTGAAATTTCGTAGAAATTTTACAGGATAGGACTTCTGTAGGAAGTTCCCTTCTAGAACCCTTTTCGTTTGCTGATATACAATAATATTTGTATACAAAATTGATTCACATATTTCATATTTCAGAGAAAAGAAATTAACTTGGACTCGATGGAGAAAATCCTAGCGTGTGAACCAAATGAAATCTCTTTTCTTGTTCGTAATCATAGGATCTAAGATACATGTCATCTCACTTCTTATAGTTTTTATATTCCTATGAACTAAAGGAAGCCGTTAAGTGCTCTTATTGAAAAAAAAATGTGGAAGCCCTTGGGTTCATAGGGTTGGGGTCACCAAATTCCATGAAATCCATTTAGGTGCTCCACGTTCCATAGGAATTTAACACGATTCCAAACCTCATTTTAGGGCCTCTTTGGTTCGCTGGAATAGGAAAAACATGGGAATTGGATGTCATGTCATGTTGAATCCTAAAGGAACTAACAACACATGGGTTTATTGTAGATGTTTTATTGCACCACAAAAAGGGGAAATTTTCCTGAAGGATTAGGTGTATATCATAGTTGGCATTGAAACAGTGGAAATTTTGCATGAGCTCGAACCCAATAAAAAGTTCCCAATGAAATTGCATACAAAGTAGGCCATACAAAAAAATCTTATGGTTTTTGTTCCTACAAACCAAACATGCTACACCAAGAAAAACTTCCAGGGAATACAACCCGCAAAATTCCTATAAAATTCATTTGAACCACACAAACCTCTTATGTGTTCTCTAATACTATAGGATTTCATGATACGTGACATCTAAATCTTACGCTTTCCTATTCATGTATTTTAAAGTTCCTGCTATCCAAAGAGATCTTTAGAGGATTATGTTCCTTAGGAATTTTTCCTATAGAGCTTGTGGTTTGTAGGAATATAAACCATAGGAATTATTCTAATGGTCTTCTTTGCTTGCAATCCCAAAGGAAAATTTTAGGTCCAACTACATGGAAATTTTCCTCTCCCTGACAACTATGACATGCATCTAATCTTATCTTATATAAAAATAAAAGTTCCTGCACTTTAAATGTGGTGCAACCAAACAACTTCTATTACAGATTCTCATGTTTTCAGTTCCTATAGGATCAGTGTGACATGTCATCCTAATCATGTGTTTTTCCTATTATTGTTTTTTTTAGAATCCAGCATTTTTAGGTGGATAAAACTTTTCCTATGAGTGCAAATAAATCCCGTACAAAAGTCCTTATAGATTGCAATCCTGCGAATCATACAACACCCATGTAGCAAAATTCTGAGAATTATAATCCTCCCAAACAAAATAAAAATTCGTTGAATCAAAGAGCCTACAGGCTACAGGGCAGCTAAGGGCATGTGTAAGTTCACCGTATTAATCTCGGCGGATGCTTTTACACTGTACACAAACACAATTGTATTACAAAGGAAGCCTCCAAGTAGCTCAAATAAATCACAAGTGTACAGGGGAATAATGCTCTTGTACATGATTTTCACAGCTGCACATGTCATGGTGAAATCGCTGCCTCTAAACTACACCAAAACAGTGTTTGCTACTCTGTACCAACTACATGGATATGGAATGGGGATCCGCGGCATAGAATAGGTTCATCTGGGGACTCTGCCTTTGCCCGAGCACGAAGAACATCCGTGGCGTCAATTATAACAGAAGAAGATTGCAGCGAGTAGTCTCCAGGGACTAGGAAGTAGACAGAGAAAGGATGTACCACCTCCTGCAATGGTGGAACCTCCAACTGTATGTCGTTAAGAACACCTACACAGAAAAAGGAACTTGTCAGTGTAGAACAGATGCTGAATAATGTAAAAACAATACTATTCCTGAACACAGATAATGGTAAAGAAAGAAAATGGGCTATTATACAAATAAGTGAATTACCAGCCCAGAGGACGGTTGCACTGTTTTCTTCGAAGCAATTTTCTCCTGCAACATCTTTGCATGAAATGCTGAGGTTCATCTGAATAATTTCCTTCGTGTTGTTCCGAATTTGAACTTCCATATGGGTCATTTTATGAGCTGATATAGGATCTTTACACCTCAGAACATTCTCACCGGCAGACGGACCAACATTCTCATCAGTAGAATGGTTGGAATCATTAGCAGGCTTGGCATCCTTAGCAAGTCTAAAGCTAAATGTCAAGGGATCAGGCAACAATATGTCCAATATAGACGCTTGTAATGCTGCCTGAATAGCATCTTTGATATTCAGCTCACCGGAGCTATTTCTCCCAGAATGCCACCTCACTTTTATTTTTGAAATCAAGTTGCTGATAGAAGCGTTCAACTCTGCCTTGGCATTCTTTTCTGCTATGGTGGCAGCTTGGGACCCAAGTTGCTCATCGCTTCCGTTTTCCTTTACAAAGAAGGAAGCATCAAGAACAGGTAATTTGAAGTGCTCAAGTGGTATGAGAACCCTGGCAGAATAGTCACGGTCAATTCTGGTTTTGTGACAGGCCACATCAGCAGTGTTATCTTCTGGAACACTAGTCCCATCCAAATGTACAGAAACATCGACATCAAAAACAACATCCGTAGGGTTGAAAAGCTCGAGTTCCAGAAGGCGGAGGCCCCAACTTCCTTTATAGGGATCAATCTTCAATAAGCTAATGTCATTATGCAACATATTACTTTCATCACTTGTATTATCTTTTCCACTGACAGGTCGCAAGTGTGCTTCACTAAACCGGGCAGGTATTTCCATGGATAACAGGCGTGCTCTTACCAGGCACATGCCCTGTACAACACAGATATTTAATGGAACAGCAAGGCGTCTTCCAGGTGGGAGAGAAACCTCACCATTACCTTTGGCCGCTGAAGGACCTGGAGTAACAGAAAGTAGAAATTTAGTCTCAAACGAAACCATGAAACAAAAGTTATGAGGATATCTACAACAGGTCACAAAGACAAATCTTCTCCACATGCCATCTGTATATGTTCACAGTAGTAAAGTAGTAGGTCAATGGTAAACATGATTACTAATTTAAGGAAGCAAGCACTACAAAGAAAACATCAAATCAAGGTTGTTCGCCCATAACAAGTGACAGAGGGAAACTAGCAATTACATGGATTTACTTGTTTATATCATGCCTTAGTCATTTGGTGAGGACGATTTATGTGTTCTGATGGTATATAAAGTAGTATGAGTGCACTGGAGTGGCAAGATGTTCATTTGAGTAACTTTGATTTCACACATATTAAAGGATGACAGAGAATATAGAAGATTTAGAATCCTGCAACCCACCAGCATAGTGAATATTCAAAAAGGGATTGATTCCTTCTCTTGCTATTCTCCTTGGATTTGCAGGAGATCTGCTACCATCTGCTTCCAAATCTGCCAAGCTAAGATGCCAGGCTCTTAGTGTCACTTTAAATGTAACTTCTCCACCTGGTTTTATCGGAAGTGCAGACTTCCATGTACTATGGGCAATTGAAATAACAGAATCCTGGTTCTTCCCGGATAATGCAATATTTGCTTCTTCAACTGGCACAGTTCCAGCATTTGTCAGCGTAATTAAAACATCACGAATTTCACCTTCATATAGAAGAATAGAACCATCTCCACCCACAACGTTGGCAACTAATAAAGGAAGGGGAGGAACAATAGAAATGCTGGGGAAGTTAACACTCTTAAACTTGCTAGAGCCACAGCATCTGAAAGGATCAGAAAGAACAAGCCCTTGTGCAGCTCCAAGGAGCAAACTGTCAACCTCTTTGAATAGGTGTTCTGTAATAACACCAAAACTGTGGACAATGCATCCAGGAATCGATACTTGTCCAACCTTTGTTGGAATTCCAGATAGCAGAACCAATTTGGAGGTATTTGGTGGAAGATTAACAGTAACCGGAAAGGCATCAAAATTTCCTGAATGAACAGAGAGGTAAATGCTCTCAACAACTAAGTCAAAGCTGCAGGGGTTTGCTAACTCTATCATAACTTGGACTGGTTCTCCAACAATCCAATTTATCTCTTGTTTGCTAGTCCCAGATGTGCCCCCCTTGGTGAAAGGTGTATAAATAAAAGGTCCAGAAGGACCGGCACCAATCCACCACTCCTTTTTATGTGGGTTGCGCTTTACTATGTCTCTTTGTGAAGGATGAAATGGTAAAGAATGTAACCTGAAAAAACAAGGAAATGAAAATAAGTCATCGAAAACATATACACAAGCAGATTTTGTGAGAAGCTTCTTTCTGAAACAGATGACATTTTTGGAAAGTGTACGCGCACTTTTCTATCTTTGACAACTAGCATATATAGCTTCTTTCTGAAACAGATGACATTTTTGGGAAGTGTACTCCAACTTTTCTATCTTTGACGACATATAGCAAAGTAATTAGGTTGACTAAGTAAAAATGGTCCCGTTAGAGCTGTCGTGAACAATACTTTCATAATATAATATTTTTATTATTAGTACTAGTATGTTAATAAAAAAGTAACAGCCAAAGTTGCATATTGGAGATCATGCCCATGTCCAAAAACTGCATCAATTTACAAACAAATGGAGTAGTACTTATATCACCCAGGCTCTTTTTGGCATTGTGGTGGATTATGATAATCACATTGTCTAACCAGATTTTGCGTATTCTAGCATTTGGTTAACCAACTTTTTGATACTTATGTGGTAATGTTTCTGCAGCAGATTATTAAGTTCATCACATCACAGTTCAGCAAGCCTCGTTCTTGTTTTACGCGAACCATGGATTAAGAGTCCAAGGACTAGTCAAGACTAGTCTATGAGTCTCAACTCCAGGGCCGACTACACTTCAGTGTCGACTAGTCTATGAGTCGCAACTCCAGTGTCGATTAGTTATGCTTAGTCTATGAGTCTCAACCTTGGAACGACTTGTCGACTCGTAAACCTTGACGCGAACATGATAATACCAGAAAAACGATAAGTAACATGCCTGATAAAAGGAAGACATGGGTCGGCACAACGTGTGCCCCAAGGAAGCCTATCAGCAGAGTTTGAAAGAGAGCTTGCCAGCCCACTCTGACCAGCTGGGGTGATGAGTGGGTAAAATGATCGAAGAAGACGAGCCGCGGCGCTCCATGACGTGAGGGGATCCGCAGCGCGGATTGAAGACATCAATATCTCTCTTAGAACAACCATTTGAAGGGTACTCCATTGCGACTCAAACAATGATACAACAGACTGAGGGTGCGCTTTATCGGCATTGCTGTTGCTGGCACCGAGTTCCTTAAACAAACAAGGGGTTGCCAAGAAAACCATAAATACAACAGTTTGGTATATGGCATTGCCAATAAATCTAAACTAAGAAATTAACTGATCAAAATATTAGGATAGTAAACATGGTCAGCTGTTTTAACATGTGGTTATGACAAGAATATCTAAATAGTCAAGGAAAGGTGTGTCTGTTTAATAGTACTTGTTAGCATCAGTTTTATAATCCGCATATTTTTTCCTAGTCAACACGGTGTTTATTCTAATAAGCTAACTACAAATTATATTTTCAGTCCACATTAATCCTACCTCAACCAAAGAACAAGATGATAAAAGAGAATACAAGTTAATAAAGGAAAGCGTTAAAGACGCTGCAATCAACTCTCAGCTGACTTGGCAAAGTGTACTTCCATCATAAAGAACGAAAGAAGCTGCAATCAACTCTCAGCTGACTTAGCAGAGTTTATTTCCATTTTACATTTCTAGAGATGCAAACTTGGAACCTTTAGGGTACCCTCCGACCCTTCTTAGTTCAACCAAACAAACTAAATTTTCAAAAATGATGTGAATTCTGAAAATTTAGTTCATTTAGTTGAACTAAGTAGGGTTGAAGGGTACCCTGAAAGTTCCAAATTTGCATCCCTATATATTCCTATCAGAATAGAGCAAACTTAGTTGGCAGGGTTTAAACTAAGAGCAAAGCAGCAGCCAAGAAATAAAAGAAGAAGGTATGTTAGAGAAGTTGAAAATAACCTACTACAAATACACAATGCAGTAAACATAATAAATAACAATTAATCAATCCTCAGCATACTACAAGTAAGTAACAAACTCACCTTCAGTGAAGCATGATCAGGTTTGCTAGTCTTCCTGCTTTGAACATGGTATGCATTTGTAGTCATTGTTAGAACCTGCATAGCACTCATAGCAGCATATGCATTGTCTTGCTGAAGGTACAACTGTGCAACTTGTCTTGAAAAAAATGCTGCCTTGCGTTTATACCCAAGAGAGCCAAATAGTCGCGCAATTTCAATATATAGTATCAACCGGTCACTGGCATCAATCAGAGCCTTAGCGCCATCTGCAGCACCCATTAATAAATCTGACACCTCCTTGGCAACTTCACGTCTAATAAAGAAAGACATAGCATTTTAATCAATAGTTTTATCCTAAGCACAGAATACATCATTCCATAATAGAGAATTAGAGATATCAGGTTTGCTCATTCCATAAGAATTAACTGCAAATCAGTCACAATAAAAGTAAACTGGCTATGCAACTCATAGCTAAATGGGACAGCTCACCTGCACAAATATCTTGCCAACTTCAATGCAGCTTCAAGCTCAAAGCTCACAGGTGAAACTCTAAACAAGACATACAGCTCAGTGTTAGTGCGTTAAGTAAAATCACCAAGTAAAGAGCTCAATATAACATGCAACTGTTGGACCAGTTTCCAGTGTTGATGGAATACTAGTAAATACTACTCTAATAAACGAGCAAAAATAGGAAGGAAGGATAGAACAGAGAAACACTTTTTGAAGCCATCATGAATTTGTCAAAACCAGACAAAAAATAATGGCCAACTTTTTTTCAAAATAGCAAATGCCCTGGTGAAATAAACAAATAACTTTTTTGTATGGTTCCTTCAATGTATCAGCAGATCATAAAAAACGATACAATGAAAGTACTAAAATCTTCTCATATGTAATTCTTGAAAAGCAAAAGGGGTTCACTTTATGTAGAATGTAATAACTAAAAGCAAGATGTTCGTACATACTCCCTCCGTCCCATAATGTAAGACGTTTTTTGACACTAGTGTAGTGTCAAAAAACGCACTAGTGTCAAAAAACGTCTTACATTATGGGACGGAGGGAGTAGAAATTATCAAATTAAGAAAGATAACACGCCAATTCAATACCTTTGAGCATTATCTTGTAAAGTTGCTCTTCTGTACAGCTGGATAATGGTATAATAACGATACTTCACTTCATCTTCCAAAACAGGATCACTTTGGCCCATCATCCTATCAACCTGATTAATGCCCCCAAATCAGCCCCTAAACAGCTATAAGAATGATGTGAATTTCCAAAACTCGTAGGCATGAACACTCACCACTAATGCGCAGACACTACCTTCGAGTGCCCCAGCATGCCAGAATACATCCCCTGTCAATCTTGCAAGATCTATTGCTGTGGTGTAGTGTGCATTAGCATCAGCAGGTGATCCAGCCAATAAGCAATAATCTCCTATTATCTTTTGTGCACGGCCCAGCCTTCTTTTTTTGGCCTTGATCACCTAGAAAATATAGAAGTATATTGGCTTATATAAGCAATAGAATAGCGAGTCATTTACATCATCAACATACACTGGTCAAAATACTCGGAACACCTAAAGTATGAACCTCCTCTGAGCCAAGACTGGATTGTGAGTCCAAAGGTGTCTTTAGAATAGTTCCTGTGGATTCTGCACGTAAGACCCATTTCTCAAACTCCATCAACAATGAAGCGGCAAGATCTTGGATCATTGTAAGCATATGAAGTTCCAGTGATTTCTGATCGGAAGGAGGGAACATAATAATGCCATCCTTCCTTTCCTCTAGCAACTACAAAAGACAACAATGCAAACATCAGTTAAAGTAGAGCAAGAAGCGGTAAAAAAAGGCAAGACTAGAAGGGTCATCACAACACTGGTGCAATCAGTAAAGTTTTAATTACACAGACCGACATTTCAAATTTAACCATCAGCGCATCAACACTATATATTCTGCCTCTGAAGTAGCAGTAAATAATGTCATTCCTTCCATCCCGGTTACCTGGGTAAGTTCCAGGTGTCTTGGAATGGGTTTTTTAGCATGGTGATTTCCACCCTGGGGGTGGCTTGGGCCTTGAAATGCTAGTGGAACGAAACTAGACAATCGAACTAATTACCATCCCTCGAGCTAGAATTGGTGTATATTACTGTAGTTCATAAGTGTGGATTACATGATCACTTAGATCTCGGGTCAGTTTAATTGTAACAACCAAAGAGCAAGAGCCATAGGAATACTCGCCCAGTAGAGCGACTAGCAACCAAATGATGAACTGGATCACCCAGATGGGCGGCTGCTGAGCTGCGTGTGTCGATACAAACGGCGTACGTCATCCGGGGACAGAGGCTCGGGAGGAGATGCGATCGGGGCAGGCAGTACCTGCGCGTCGGTGGGGCAGAAGGCAAAGCAGCGGCTGGCGAGCGCGGAGGGGTAGGTGCGCGAGGCGTCGAGGAAGTCAGCGGCGACCCTGGCGAGGTCCGGGGAGGAGGGGAGGTGGCAGATGCCGACGACGGCGAGCACCTTGCGCGAGGACTGGAAGTCCTCCCAGGGCGAGGGCACGCAGCCGCCGAGCACGAACTTGAGCCGGAGGCAGCCCGTGTCCCAGGGCTGGTGCGAGAAGGGGCTCTTCTGGTGCTCCGAGTAGTAGGGGCGCAGCGAGGCGAGGTCGACGCGCGCGTGCGCCGCCACCAGAGCCGCGTAGTCCCGCAGGCACTGCGGCGGGATCGGCCCGCCCACCGGCAGCACCGCCACCCGGATGGCCGACCCGGACTCGATGCTCAGCCCGGGCTCCATTGGGGAGGGGGAGAGGGAGAGGGAGAGCTCGAGATCTGACGACGGAGCAGGTCGTGTGTCGGGGAGGTGGAGAAGGGAACAGAAATGTTTGCGCTGTCAGGCGAGATTTGATCCGTCGATCTAACTCGCCTCTCTGGGCCGCGACTGGAGGAGCTAGCGCTCTTGTCGGGCCATTCTCGGTTGAATCTGCCACTGGCCCAGCCAGCCGAAAGCTTCTCACA
>NC_041382.1:604570484-604625719 GCF_002162155.2 Triticum dicoccoides | reverse complement strand
CCTAAAATAAGTAGAGTTCTTTTTTACCAGCGCAACGTGCGATAAATCACAAGTGCACATGCAGCCCACGCGAGGTCGGTATCAAGACCGACCGTTCCACATGATTCGTGCAGCTCTTATACATCAAGCTCGTATAATGAATCCCATCCACAGTAACAATTAGTATAGCTCGCGTATTACCTCCGACCTCGTCAGGAGATGGACCACAAGGCAGCCTCAGGCATTGAAGCAAGACGCGTGTTGATTACATGTCAGTCCCAAAGCCAGGAGATATTCCATATATTGTTTTATTTTCGTGCTCTATGCACTGCATGTATCTGGTAGAGCGCTAGGTTATTATGCGAACTCTAATCACAGATACTCTGCCACATACAGGAAATACACCAACCAGCAGAGAGGGCATAAAGAACATGCAGCACAAGTCAAATGAGGTTGGTGTTAATGTTTCATTAAAACCGTAGCAGACCATTTCATAAGTGATCACCCTGGGCGTTCGGGTTTACCCAAACTTTAGGGTCGGGTAATTCGGGTTTTTCGAAATTCGGGTTTTCAAAAACAACTGTCGAAATATCTCTAAAAAACTAAAATCCAAAATATCGTGTACCCAAATTTTCGGGTTTGGGTTCGGGTAATCCCAAATTTCCCAAACTGTGAACAAAGGTACTTACTGATGTGATTATTTTCCATAGTGGCATTTGCATCAGTACGGTTGTTACTCGCCTAAGTTAGATAGAAACAATGGCCTTTGCATCAGTACGACTGTTACTTGCCTCAAGCTGCTACAGAGCCATGCGCTTGCCAAATACAGAGTACATTTGAGTAGTTTTTAGCAGGATACTTCAGCATGGAAAATGTCAATTTTTACCAGTATAACTCAGCATGACAAATGACACTTGTCAAGATCCTTCGTTGCTTTGAGTCATCGCGCTGACGATGCAACACCAGGGACGGGGACATGGGCCAGCGACCGGGAGTCCGGGATGGTGGGAAGGGACTACGGGCGGCGGGACGATGGAATGGGATGGAGGGACGGCGGCTGGCGGGACGGCGGACGACGAGGCAGCGGGAGGGAGGACGGTGGGACGACCGAGCGGTGATTGAGACCGGTGGTGACGGTGGGATTGGTGGGCTTGCGGCGCCGACGGGCGACTTTGACGAGCAGGGGCAGCCGGGCAACCGGCAGGGCCGCGGGGGAGTGTGGCGGCTAGGGTAGGAATCGGGGAAGGGTGAGTGGGGAACGCGGGGAGGAGTTGGTGTCGGTGTGACGATGTGTATTTACTATGGAGGAAGGCCTAAACTGGGCCAAGCTAAATGGGCTACCGAGTACATAGGTCAGAACTTTTGTCTTTGCTATTCGGACTTTGGCCTGTTTGGGTACAGGGACAAAATACCCGAATTTCCCAAAATAATTTTGGGTTTTCGTACCGGCCACCCGAGAAATGTGTTCAGGTTTTGGGTTCGGGTTATATGGGTTCGGGCTTCGGGTTTTTCGGGTTTGGGGTTCGGGTTCGGGAAAAAGTGTCCAGGGTGAATAAGTGACAAAATTGCAACACATCTGACCACCTCATTTACTAGGATTAATGCACCACAGTGCTCTCTTGTCTTACTAGTGCACCACCCTCTACAACAGTAATGGAAATGTGTATTGGGTAGTTCGCTAATTGGTGTGAGTTTTTTAGATGAACTTTTAGCTATGCTACATCAGCTTAGGTCTATCTCCATGTCAGGCCAGGTGTGTGCCTACACATGATTAATGTTCCTAAATTGCAACTCAAAAGAAGTTTCTAAATTGCAGTCAATATTTTAAAATTTTAGAAATCCATGATTATATTTTTTAGAAATATGTCCACTGAATAAGATTAAACTAGTGCTCCTAGAACATATAATCATAGCCCCAAATAGCTATTTTTTCCTTTTTAGATGAATTAGTGTGAACTTTTAACTATGCTAGATCAGCTTCGGTCTATATCCATGTCAGGCCAGGCATGTGCATACACATGATTAATGTCAAATTGCAACTAAAAACATGTTCCTAAATTGCAGTAAACATTTTAAAATTTCAGAAATGAAAGATTTTAATCTTGAAAAATATGTCCACTACATAAGACTAAACTAGTCCACCTAGAACGAATAATCAGATCCCCAAATAGCTAATTTTAATTTTTAGATGAATTAGTGTGAATTTTTAACTATGCTAGATCAGCTTAGGTCTATCTCTATGTTAGGTCAGGCATGTGCATGCACATGATTAATGTTCCTAAATTGCAACTCAAAAAGAAATGTTCCTAAATTGCAATGAATATTTTGAAATTTATGAATCCAAGATTTTAATTTTGAAAAATATCCACTACAAGAGATTAAACTAGTCCACCTAGAACAAATAGTCAGAGCCCAAAATAGCTAATTTTCATATTATTATTTTTGTTATCCATGTTTCCCCATGTATCTACCAGTATGTGATGCGTCCTCACCTATCGCACAATCAGTGTAATGTTATACTTATCACTCAATAATCCATTTCATGTTATTCTGGTGATATTCATCAGCACTAAAAATTAATTTGTGTTTGTCCCAATGGTTATGCTTATCACATGATTCAGATTGTACATCACACACAAAACAGTAGGAACCTACAAACTAGAGGTGCCTGGCACAAGCAAGCACCATAAATCTCTCACATGCCGCCGACTTTTGGCCATTTGGGCCATTATAAATGAGTCTGTGGGTCATCATTGCACCCGGCAAATATTCAGTATGCATACGAATTAAAAAGCTTCGAGGCCCACTCCTTCCCCGTATAGAAAAGTGTATTCAAGTGCATTATTGAGCAACGCTGTTTGTATTGCAGCAAACACTATATTAATTAGTAATCTAGATGCAAACACGGACGATCGAGATTGCGGCCTCCCGTGCCATCATGTCCCAAAAATTCACGTCCCGCAACGTGTAGCTTTTTCCTTGCGAGATGCTAGGCGTCAGTCAGATCGAGGGTGTGCCGATCAGCCGCCATCCCCACGGTCAGATCTAACATAAGATGATGTTTTTGGTGTGGATCATCGCAGCAAAGAAAATCATGTGTGCAACATTTTACTTATACATAGGCAAGTCGTCGCAACATTTTCTCCAGTGGCATATGCCACAACCTTGCATAAAATGGCACACCAATTAATTTTCTATGTAGTTAATAAATCTTCATTGATCACATCAAGTCCAAACGTTGTATATGCAGGTTGTCTATGTAGCACGTAAACCAACATTTGAAACAACGCAGGAAAAACAATTTGCAACATATGCATCATGATGTGTGGGTTTTTGCAGCAAAACACACATGGGTGTTTGCAGAAAAAACAATTTGCAACTTGCATAGCTTTGAGAAAATCCCGAAAGCACTGACCTCACATTAGCATCCATGGAGCACTGACCCCATCATCTCGAGCATGCTGACACCAATCCGGTCGGTCAAAGCTTCATTGGGACTAGATGGCGACCCCGACTCTTGGCCCCCTTATCTCCTTAACCCAATGGCGTGAATGCTCCCATCCTTCCGCAAACGTTGCTCTCATGTTTTCTCCATGAAAATCTCCCTTGCGCCTCCCCCGTGCAGATGACGGCTGGCGATATTGCTCCTCATAACCTCGTCGACCTCGAAGCACCATTGTACCGCCAGCTTGTCACACCGCCGCATAGCCTGGACACTCCTTGCATTGACGGTTATAATATCCGTCCTTGATGATCGCAAAGCTCCCCCGTAATTGCTTGCAACTTGCACATCGTCTTGGCGTGGTTCCAACATCCACATCGCCATTGCATGGTTCTGCACCACGATGCACGGTGCCAGTTGTTGGGGAACCCAGTAATTTCAAAAAAAAAATGTACGATCACGCAAGATCTATGTGATGCATAGCAACGAGCGGGAGAGTGTTGTCCACGTACCCTCGTAGACCGTAAGCGGAAGCGCTATGACAACGCGGTTGATGTAGTCGTACGTCTTCACGATCCGACCGATCCTAGCACCAAAAGTACGGCACCTCCGCGATCTGCACACGTTCGGCTCGGTGACGTCCCACGAACTCTTGATCCAGCTGAGTGTCGAGGGAGAGCTTCGTCTGTTAGGGAACGTAGCAGAAATTCAAAATTTTCTACGCATCACCAAGATCAATCTATGGAGTAATCTAGCAACGAGGGGAAGGAGAGTGTATCTACATACCCTTGTAGATCGCTAAGCGGAAGCGTTCAAGTGAACGGGGTTGATGGAGTTGTACTCGTCGTGATCCAAATCACTGATGATCCTAATGCCGAACGGACGACACCTCCGTGTTCAACACACATACAACCCGGTGACGTCTCCTATGCCTTGATCCAACAAGGGAAGAAGGAGAGGTTGGGGAAGACTCCATCCAGCAGCAGCACGACGGCGTGGTGGTGGTGGAGGAGCGTGGTACTCCAGCAGGGCTTCGCCAAGCATCGCAAGAGACGAGGAGGGAGAGGGGTAGGGCTGCGCCAAGAAGGAGATGTTCTCATGTCTATGGCAGCCCAAAACCTCAAGTATACATAGGGGGAGGGGAGGGGCTGCGCCCCCACCTAGGTTTCCACCCCTAGGGGTGGCGGCCAGCCCTAGATCCCATCTAGGGGGGCGGCCAAGGGGGAGAGGGGGGCGCACCACTAGGTGGGCCTTAGGCCCATCTGAGCCTAGGGTTTCCCCTTTTTTTTCTTCTCTCTTCGCCTTGGGCCCTGGTGGGGGCGCACCAGCCCACCTGGGGCTGGTCCCCTCCCACACTTGGCCCATGCAGCCCTCCGGGGCTGGTGGCCCCACTTGGTGGACCACCGGGACCCTCCAGGTAGTCCCGGTACATTACCGATAAAACCCGAAACTTTTCCGGCGACCAAAACAGGACTTCCCATATATAAATCTTTACCTCCGGACCATTCCGGAACTCCTCGTGACGTCCGGGATCTCATCCGGGACTCCGAACAACATTCGGTAACCATGTATATCTATTCCCTATAACCCTAGCGTCATCGAACCTTAAGTGTGTAGACCCTACGGGTTCGGGAACCATGCAGACATGACCGAGACAACTCTCCGGTCAATAACCAACAACGGGATCTAGATACCCATGTTGGCTCCCACATGTTCCACGATGATCTCATCGGATGAACCACGATGTCAAGGATTCAATCAATCCCGTATACAATTCCCTTTGTCTAGCGGTACGATACTTGCCCGAGATTCGATCGTCGGTATCCCGATACCTTGTTCAATCTCGTCACCGGCAAGTCTCTTTACTCGTTCCATAACACATCATCCCGTGATCAACTCCTTGGTCACATTGTGCACATTATGATGATGTCCTACCGAGTGGGCCCAGAGATACCTCTCTGTTATACGGAGTGACAAATCCCAGTCTCGATTCGTGCCAACCCAACAGATACTTTCGGAGATACCTGTAGTGTACCTTTATAGCCACCCAGTTATGTTGTGATGTTTGGCACACCCAAAGCACTCCTATGGTATCCGGGAGTTGCACAATTTCATGGTCTAAGGAAATGATACTTGACATTAGAAAAGCTTTAGCAAACGAACTACACGATCTTTGTGCTAGGCTTAGGATTGGGTCTTGTCCATCACATCATTCTCCTAATGATGTGATCCCGTTATCAACGACATCCAATGTCCATGGTCAGGAAACCGTAACCATCTATTGATCAACGAGCTAGTCAACTAGAGGCTTACTAGGGACATGGTGTTGTCTATGTATCCACACATGTATCTGAGTTTCCTATCAATACAATTCTAGCATGGATAATAAACGATTATCATGAACAAGGAAATATAATAATAACCAATTTATTATTGCCTCTAGGGCATATTTCCAACAGTCTCCCACTTGCACTAGAGTCAATAATCTGGTTCACATCGCCATGTGATTAACACTCACAGGTCACATTGCCATGTGACCAACATCCAAAGAGTTTACTAGACTCAATAATCTAGTTCACATCACTATGTGATTAACACTCAATGAGTTCTGGGTTTGATCATGTTATGCTTGTGAGAGAGGTTGTAGTCAACGGGTCTTGCCATATTCAGATCCCTATGTATTTCGCAAAACTTTATATCGTAGATGCTGCTAACACGTTCCACTTGGAGCTATTCCAAATTGTTGCTCCATTATACGTATTCGGTATCTCTACTCAGAGCTATCCGGATAGGTGTCAAGCTTGCATCGATGTAACTCTTTCCGTCGAACTCTTTATCACCTCCATAACCGAGAAACATTTCCTTATTCCTCTAAGGATAATTTTTGACCGCTACCCGGTGATCTACTCCTAGATCACCTTTGTACCCTCTTGCCAGACATGTGGCAAGGCACACATCAGGTGCGGTACTTCAGCATGGCATACCGTATAGAGCCTATGACAAAAGCATAGGGGACGACCTTCGTCCTTCCTCTTTCTTCTGCCGTGGTCAAGCTTTGAGTCTTACTCAACTTCACACCTTACAACTCAGGTAAGAACCCCTTCTTTGACTGATCTATTTTGAAATCCTTCAAAAACATGTCAAGGTGTGCGTTCTTTGAAAGTATCATCAGGCGTCTTGATCTATTTCTATAGATCCTGATGCCCAATATGTAAGCAGCTTTATCCAGGTCTTCCTTTGAAAATCACTCTTCAAACAACCGTTTATGCTTTCCAGAAATTCTACATCATTTCGGATCAACAATATGTCATCCACATATACTTATCAGAAATGTTGTGGTGCTCCCACTCACTTTCTTGTAAATACAAGTTTCTAGCAAACATTGTATAAACCTAAAAGCTTTGATCACTCCATCAAAACATATATTCCGATTCCGAGATGCCTGCTCTAGTCCATAGAAGGATTGCCGGAACTAGCATACCTATTAGCATTCTTAGGATCGTCAAAACCTTTTATTGTATCACATACAACTTTTCTTACGAAAACTGGTAAGAAAACTTGTTTTGACATCCATCTGTAAGATTTCATAATCGAAAAATACAACTAATGCTAACATGATTCCGACGGACTTAAGCATCGCTACGGGTGAGAAATTCTCATCGTAGTCAACTCCTTGAACTTGTGAAAAGACTCTTTCCCACAAGTCGAGCTTCATAGACGGTAACATTACCGCCCACGTCCGTCTTCTTCTTAAAGATCCATTTATCTCAATGGCTTGCCGATCATCGGGCAAGTCCACCAAAGTCCATACATTGTTCTGATATATGGATCCTATCTCGGATTTCATGGCTTCTAACCATTTGTCAGAATACGGGCCCACCATCGCTTCTCCATAGCTCGTAGGTTCATTGTTGTCTAACAACATGATATCTAAGACATGATTACCGTACCACTTAGGAGTAGTACATATCCTTGTCGACCTACGAGGTTCGATAGCAACTTGATCCGAAGCTTCATGATCACTATCATTAACTTCCTATTCAATAGACGTAGGTGCCACGGAAAACATCTTTCTGTGTTGCATCATTCTCTGGTTGAAATAAAGGTTCGACAACCTCATCAAGTTCTATCTTCCTCCCACTCAATTCTTTTGAGAGAAACTGCTTCTCGAGAAAGGACCCGTTCTCAGCGACAAACAATTTGCCCTCGGATCTGAGATAGAAGGTATACCCAACTGTCACATTTGGGTATCCTATGAAGATGTGTTTGTCCGCTTTGGGTTCGAGCTTCTCTGGCTGAAGCCTTAAGCATTGCAGCCCCAAACATTAAGAAACGACAACTTTGGTTTCTTGCCAAACCAATGTTCATACGATGTCGTCTCAACGGACTTAGATGGTGTCCTATCTAAAGTGAATGCAGTTGTCTCTAACGCATAACCTCAAAATGAAAACGGTAGATCGGTAAGAGACATCATAGATCGCACCATATCTCATAGGGTTCGATTACGACATTCGGACACACCATTACCTTTTGGTGTTCCAGGTGGCTTCAACTGTGAAACGATTCCACAATGTCTTAAGTGATTGCCAAACTCATAACTCAGAAAATCCCCTTTTGATCAGATCGTAGGAACATGATCTTATTGTTATGATGATTCTTAACTTCACTCTAAAATCGCTTGAACTTTTCAAACGTTTCAGACTTGTGCTTCATTAAGTAGATATACCTATATCTACCCAAATCGTCAGTGAAGATGAGAAAATAGCGATATACACCGCACGCTTCAATTCTCATTGGATCACACACATCAGCATGCATGATTTCCAACAAGTCACTTACCCATTTCATTGTACCTGAAAGCGGGGTCTTGGTCATCCTGCCCATGAGGCATGGCTCGCATGTGTCAAGCGATTCAAAATCAAGTGACTCCAAACATCCATCGACATGGAGTTTCTTCATGCATCTTACACCAATATGACCTAAGCGGCAGTGCCACGAGAAAGTGATACTATCATTATTAACTCTACATCTTTTGGCGTGAACATGTGTATTACCACGATCGAGATTCAATGAACCATTCACATAGGGTGCATGACCATGAAAGGTATCATTTATGTAAACAGAATAACCATTATTCTCTAACTTAAATGAATGAGCGTATTGCAATGAACATGATCTAATCATATTCATGCTCAACGTAGACACCTGATAACATTTATCTCGGTTCAATACTAATCCCGAAGGTAGATGGAGCGTGCGATGGTGATCTCATCAACTTTGGAAACACTTCCAACACACATCGTCACCTCGCCCTTAGCCAGTCTCCGTTTAGTCCGTAGCTTTTGCTTCAAGTCACCAATAATAGCAACTGAACCGGTATCCAATACCCAGGTGCTACCAGGAGTACTAGTGAGGTACACATCAATAACACGTATATACTTTGTTGAAGTTGCCAGCCTTCTTATATACCATGCATTTGGGGTAATTCCGCTACCAGTGACTGTTCCCCTTACAATAGAAGCACTTAGTCTCGGGTTTGGGTTCAACCTTGGGTTCCTTCACTGGAGCGGCAACTGATTTGCCATCCATGAAGTTTCCCTTCTAGCCCTTGCCCTTCTTGAAACCAGTGGTCTTGTTAAACCATCAACACTTGATGCTCCTTCTTGATTTCTACCTTTTGCGGTCTTAAGCACCGCGAACAGCTCCGGGATCAACTCCATCCCTTGCATGTCATAGTTCATCACGAAGATCTAGTAGCTTAGTGATAGTGGCTAGATAACTCTATCAATCACTATCTTATCTGGAAGTTTAACTCCCACTTGATTTAAGTGATTGTAGCACCCAGACATTCTGAGCACATGCTCACTAGCTGAGCTATTCTCCTCCATCTTGTTGGCAAAAGAACTTGTCAGAGGTCTCACACCTCTCAACACGGGCATGAGCCTGAAATCACAATTTCAGCTCTTGGAACATCTCATATGTTCTATGGCGTTTAAAATGTCATTGGAATCCCGATTTTAAGCCGTAAAGTATGGTGCACTAAACTATCAAGTAGTCATCAGGATGTGTCTGTCAGGTGTTCACAACATCCACAGACGACGTTGTAGGGGTTTGTACATCGAGCGGTGCATCAAAGACGTAAGCCTTCTATGTAGCAGTGAGGACACTCCTCGGACTACGGACCTATTCCGCATCATTTCTTACAATATCTTTAAACATAATCTTTCTCTAGGAACGTATTGAAACAGGGAGCTACAACGTGAGCTATTTATCTACAACATATTTGCGAAGACAATTCAGACTATGTTCATGATAATTGAGTTCATTTAATGAACTCCCACTCAGATAGACATCCCTCTAGTCATCTAAGTGAAACATGATCCGAGTCAACTAGGCCGTGTCCGATCATCACGTGAGACGGACTAGTCAACATCGGTGAACATCTTCATGTTGATCGTATCTTCTATACGACTCATGCTCGACCTTTCGGTCTTCCGTGTTCCGAGGCCATGTCTGTACATGCTAGGCTCGTCAAGTCAACCTAAGTGTTTCGCATGTGTTTCGAGGCCATGTCTGTACATGCTAGGCTTGTCAACACCCGTTGTATTCGAACGTTAGAATCTATCACACCCGATCATCACGTGGTGCTTCGAAACGACGAACCTTCGCAACGGTGCACAGTTAGGGGGAACACTTTCTTGAAATTTTAGCGAGAGATCATCTTATTTAAGCTACCGTCATTCTAAGCAAATAAGATGTAAAACATGATAAACATCACATGCAATCAAATAGTGACATGATATGGCCAATATCATTTTGCTCCTCTTGATCTCCATCTTTGGGGCTCCATGATCATCGTTGTCACCGGCATGACACCATGATCTCCATCATCATGATCTCCATCATCGTGTCTTCTTGAAGTTGTCTCGTCATCTATTACTTCTACTACTAGGGCTAACGCTTTAGCAATAAAGTAAAGTAATTACATGATGTTTATGTTGACACGCAGGTCATAAATAAATTAAGACAACTCCTATGGCTCCTGCCGGTTGTCATACTCATCGACATGCAAGTCGTGATTCCTATTACAAGAACATGATCAATCTCATACATCACATATATCATTCATCACATCCTTTTGGCCATATCACATCACAAGGCATATGCTGCAAAAACAAGTTAGACATCCTCTAATTGTTGTTGCAAGTTTTTACGTGGCTGCTATAGGTTTCTAGCAAGAACGTTTCTTACCTACGCGAAAACCACAACGTGATATGCCAATTTCTATTTACCCTTCATAAGGACCCTTTTCATCGAATCCGATCTGACTAAAGTGGGAGAGACAGACACCCACTAGCCACCTTATGCAACTAGTGCATGTCAGTCGGTGGAACCAGTCTCACGTAAGAGTACGTGTAAGGTCGGTCCGGGCCGCTTCATCCCACGATGCCGCCGAATCAAGATAAGACTAGTAACGGCAAGTAAATTGACAACATCGACGCCCACAACAACTTGTGTTCTACTCGTGCATAGAAACTACGCATAAACCTGGCTCTGATACCACTGTTGGGGAACGTAGCAGAAATTCAAAATTTTCTACGCATCACCAAGATCAATCTATGGAGTAATCTAGCAACGAGGGGAAGGAGAGTGCATCTACATACTCTTGTAGATCACTAAGCGGAAGCATTCAAGTGAACGGGGTTGATGGAGTCGTACTCGTCGTGATCCAAATCACTGATGATCCTAGTGCCGAACGGACGACACCTTCGTGTTCAACACATGTACAGCCCGGTGACGTCTCCTACGCCTTGATCCAGCAAGGGGAGAAGGAGAGGTTGGGGAAGACTCCATCCAGCAGTAGCACGACGACGTGGTGGTGGTGGAGGAGCGTGGTACTCCAGCAGGGCTTCACCAAGCACCGCAAGAGACGAGGAGGGAGAGAGGTAGGGCTGCGCCAAGAAGGAGATGTTCTCATGTCTATGGCAGCCCAAAACCTCAAGTATATATAGGGGGAGGGTAGGGGCTGCGACCCCACGTAGGTTTCCACCCCTAGGGGTGGCGGCCAGCCCTAGATCCCATCTAGGGGGCGGCCAAGGGGGGAGAGAGGGGGGCGCACCACTAGGTGGGCCTTAGGCCCATCTGAGCCTAGGGTTTCCCCTTTTTTTTTCTCTCTTTGCCTTGGGCCCTGGTGGGGGGTGCACCAGCCCACCTGGGGCTGGTCCCCTCCCACACTTGGCCCATGCAGCCCTCCGGGGCTGGTGGCCCCACTTGGTGGACCACCGGGACCCTCCCGGTGGTCCCGGTACATTACTGATAAAACCCGAAACTTTTCCGGCGACCAAAACAGGACTTCCCATATATAAATCTTTACCTCCGGACCATTCCGGAACTCCTCGTGACGTCCGGGATCTCATCCGAGACTCTGAACAACATTCGGTAACCACGTATATCTATTCCCTATAACCCTAGCATCATCAAACCTTAAGTGTGTAGACCCTACGGGTTCGGGAACCATGCAGACATGACCGAGACAACTCTCCGGTCAATAACCAATAGTGGGATCTGGATACCCATGTTGGCTCCCACATGTTCCATGATGATCTCATCGGATGAACCACGATGTCAAGGATTCAATCAATCCCGTATACAATTCCCTTTGTCTAGCGGTACGATACTTGCCCAAGATTCAATCATCGGTATCCCGATACCTTGTTCAATATCGTCACCGGCAAGTCTCTTTACTCGTTCCGTAACACATCATCTCGTGATCAACTCCTTGGTCACATTGTGCACATTATGATGATGTCCTACCGAGTGTGCCCAGAGATACCTCTCCGAAATACGGAGTGACAAATCCCAGTCTCGATTCGTGCCAACCCAACAGATACTTTCGAAGATACCTGTAGTGTACCTTTATAGCCACCCAGTTACATTGTGACGTTTGGCACACCCAAAGCACTCCTACGGTATCCGGGAGTTGCACAATTTCATGGTCTAAGGAAATGATACTTGACATTAGAAAAGCTTTAGCAAACGAACTACACGATCTTTGTGCTAGGCTTAGGATTGGGTCTTGTCCATCACATCATTCTCCTAATGATGTGATCCCGTTATCAACGACATCCAATGTCCATGGTTAGGAAACCGTAACCATCTATTGATCAACGAGCTAGTCAACTAGAGGCTTACTACGGACATGGTGTTGTCTATGTATCCACACATGTATCTGAGGTTCCTATCAATACAATTCTAGCATGGATAATAAACAATTATCATGAATAAGGAAATTTAATAATAACCAATTTATTATTGCCTCTAGGGCATATTTCCAACATCGTCAGCACAATGGCGTGATGACGGTGATGATGAAGCTACCGGCACAGGGCTTCGCCTAAGCACTGCAACAATATGACCGAGGTGGATTATGGTGGAGGGGGGCACCACACACGGCTAAGACAATGTCTGTTGTTGTGTTCTAGGGTGCCTCCTGCCCCCGTATATAAAGGAGCAAGGGGGTAGGTCGGCCGGCCCTAGGGCGCGCCAAGGAGGGGAGGAGTCCTTCTCCTAGTAGGAGTAGGACTCCTCCTTTCCTAGTCCTACTAGGAGGGGGGAAGGAAGGAGGAGAGGGAGAAGGAAAGGCCCCCCTTCCTAGTCCAATTCGGACCCAAGGGGGAGGGGGCGTGCGGCCTGCCCTTGGCTGGGCCTCTCTCTCTCCACTAAAGCCCATGTGGCCCATTAGTTCCCCGGGGGGGGGGGTCCGGTAACCCCCCGGCACTCCGGTTTTCTCCGAAATCACCCGGAACGCTTTTGGTGTCCGAATATAGTCGTCTAATATATCAATCTTTATGTATTGACCATTTAGAGACTCCTCGTCATGTCCGTGATCATATACGGGACTCCGTAACTACCTCCGATACATCAAAACACATAAACTCATAATACCGATCGTCATCGAATGTTAAGCGTGCGGACCCTACAGGTTCGAGAACTATGTAGACATGACCGAGACACGTCTCTGGTCAATAACCAATAGCGGAACCTGGATGCTCATATTGGCTCCCACATATTCTACGAAGATCTTTATTGGTCAAGCCGCATAACAAGATACGTTGTTCCCTTTGTCATCGGTATGTTACTTGCCCGAGATTCGATCGTCGGTATCTCAATACCTAGTTCAATCTCGTTACCGGCAAGTCTCTTTACTCGTACTGTAATGCATCATCCCATAACTAACTCATTAGTCACATTGCTTGCAAGGCTTATAGTGATGGCATTACCGAGAGGGCCTAGAGATACCTCTCCGACAATCGAAGTGACAAATCCTAATCTCGATCTATGCCAACTCAACAAACACCATCGGAGACACCTGTAGAGCACCTTTATAATCACGCAGTTACGTTGTGACGTTTGGTAGCACACAAAGTGTTCCTCCGATATTCGGGAGTTTCATAATCTCATAGTCATAGGAACATGTATAAGTCATGAAGAAAGCAATAGCAACATACTAAACGATCAAGTGCTAAGCTAACGGAATGGGTCAAGTCAATCACATCATTCTCTAATGATGTGATCCCGTTAATCAAATGACAACTCATGTCTATGGCTAGGAAACTTAACCATCTTTGATTCAACGAGCTAGTCAAGTAGAGGCATACTAGTGACACTCTTGTTTGTCTATGTATTCACACATGTACTAAGTTTCCGGTTAATACAATTCTAGCATGAACAATAAACATTTATCATGATATAAGGAAATATAAATAACAACTTTATTATTGCCTCTAGGGCATATTTCCTTCACCAGTATCCTCCCCCATGGCCACAACTTCACCCGTCGCTAGTGGTAGACTCATCGCCGCGCTAGTTGCAGCATGATACATCTCCAACGCATCTATAATTTTTGCTTGTTCCATGTTGTTATACTATCATTCTTTCATGTTTATATTTACTTTATAGCAACTTTATATCATTTTTGGGACTAACCTATTGACATAGTGCACAGTGCCAGTTGCTATTTTTTGCTTGTTTTTTTACTTCGCAGAATATCAGTACCAAATGGAGTCCAAATGCAACGAAACTTTTTGGAGATTTTTTCTGAACCAAAAGACACTGCATGGGCCAAGAAAGCACCAGAGGGGAGGCCCGTGGGGAGCACAACCCACCAAGGCGCGCCTAGGGGGTTGGGCCCCCCACGTAGCCCCCCTGCACCGCCTCTTCGCCCGGTAAATTCCCAAATATTCCAGAAACCCTAGGGGAGTCGACGAAACACAATTCCACTCGCTGCAAGTTCCAGAACCATGAGATCCAATCTAACACCATCATGGAGGGGTTCATCATCCTCATTGGTGCGTCTCCGATGATGCATGAGCAGTCCACCATAGACCTAAGGGTCCGTAGGCAGTAACTAGATGACTTCCTCTCTCTCTTTTGATTCTCAATACAATGGTCTCTTGGAGATCTATTTGATGTAACTCTTTTTGCGGTGTGTTTGTTGGGATCTGATGAACTTTGAGTTTACGATCATATCTATATCCATGAGTATTATTTGAGTCTTCTTTGATCTCTTATATGCATGATTCGTTATAGCCTCGTATTTCTTCTTCTTCGAATCTTTGTTTAATTAGGCTAACTAGATCGATTTTTCTTGCCATGGGAAGGGGTGCATTGTGATGGGTTCCATCTTGCAGTGTTCTTTCCTAGTGACAGAAGGGGCAGTAAGACACGCATGTATTGTTGCTATTAAGGATAACATGATGGGGGCTATTCCTAAATGAATAGATTTCGTCTACATCATGCCATTGTTCTTATTGCATTACTCCGTTTCTCCATGAACTTAATACACTAGATGCATGCTGGATAGCAGTCGATGTGTGGAGTAATAGTAGTAGTTGGAGGCAGGAGTCGGTATACTAATCTTGAACGTGATGCCTATATATTGATCATTGCCTTGGATATCGTCATAATTATTCGATCTTCTATCAATTGCCCAACAATAATTTGTTTACCCACCGTGTTCTATTTCTCAAGAGAAGCCACTAGTGAAATCTACGGCCCCCGGGTCTATTCTTTATCATATTTGCTTTGAGATCTATTTGTATTCGCTTTTATTTTCAGATCTATTATTCCAAAAACACAAAAATACCTTGCTGCACTTTTTTATTACTTACTTTATTTCGCGTTTTATCGAGAGCTATTTATCCAATCTACCACAAATCAATCTATCTTTATACCGTGGAGGGATTGACAACCCCTCTTACGTGTCGGGTTGCAAGTATTTGTTCTTTGTGTGTAGGTACCGTTTACATAGTATTGCTTGGTTCTCCTACTGGATTGATACCTTGGTTTCACAACTGAGGAAAATACCTACCGTAGTTGTATTGCATCATCCCTTCCTCTTTGGGGAAATACCGACGCAATTTCAAGCGACATCAAAAGGAATTTATGGCGCCGTTGCCAGGGAGACATCATCAACATCTAGCATGTTTCCTAATCATAAATCCCATCTCCTTGAAATTTACATTATTTGTCATTTGTCTCTCATTTTCATCTCCCCCACTTCACAAAAATTTGCCTTTTTATTCGCCTCCTTTTTTGTTCACTGTTTTCTCGCCAGATCTATCTTTTTGTTTGCGTTCTTGTTTGTGTAGTTATGATGTCTCAAGAAATACCAAATTGTGTGATTTTTTTCAATACCAATAATAATGATTTTATTAGCACTCCGATTGCTCCTCCCGACACTAGTGCGGAATCTTGTGATATTAATGTCGCTTTGTTGAATCTTGTGATGAAAGATCAATTTTCTGGTACTCCTAATGAGGATGTCGCGTCCCATCTAAACACATTTATAGAATTGTGTAATATGCAAAAGAAAAAAGATGTGGACAATGATATTGTGAAATTGAAATTATTTTCTTTCTCTTTGAGGGATCGTGAAAAAAATTGGTTTTCTTCTTGCTTCGCAATAGTATCGATTCTGGGGATAAGTGCAAAGATGCTTTTATTACTAAATATTTTCCGCCTGTGATAATTATTTCCCTTAGAACTCAAATCATGAATTTTAAGCAACTTGAGTATGAACATGTTGCACAATCTTGGGAAAGAATGAAGTTGATGCTACGAAATTGTCCTACTCATGGTTTACATCTTTGGATGATTATACAAAAAAATTATGCAGGATTGAATTTTGTTTCTAGAAATCTTTTAGATTCCGTCGCGGGTGGTACTTTTATGGAGATTACTTTGGGTGAACCTACTAAATTGCTAGATAACATTATGGCAAATTATTCGCAATGGCATACTGAAAGAGCACATACTAGTAAAAAAGGTTAATCTGGTTGAAGAAATTAGTACGTTGAGTGAAAAAGTTGATGCTCATATGAAATTGGTTGCTAATAAAAGTGCTCCTATTGATCTTAATGACGTGCCTTTGTCTACTTTGATTAAGAAAAATAGTGATTCCGTAGATGTGAATTTTATCTCGCGAAACAATTTTAATAACAATGCTTATAGAGGTAAGTTTAATCTTAGGCCTTTTCCTGGAAATTCCTCTAATAACTATGGTAATTGTTCTTACAATAATAATAGGAACCCCTCTGATCTTGAGAATAATATTAAAGAATTTATCAATGCTCAAAAGGTTTTCAATACTACGATAGAAGAAAAGTTGAATAAGATTGATGATATGTGTAGAAGCATTGATAGAATTTCTCATGATGTAGAAAATCTCAATATTAAATTTTTTCCACCCAAGGTTGATATTAATGAGTCTATTAAAGCCCTATTTGTTTCTATGGATGAAAGTAAGAAAAGAATGCTATGCTTAGAGCTAAAAGAATTTTTTTAGAAAGAGCATTTTCTAGTGATTGCTTTTATAAAAATGGTGAAGATCCTAGAATGATTGATGTTTCTTCTATTTATTCCTTGTTTAGTAAAATTAAAATTAATGATAAAGGGACTGGATAATAGTCAACTTTAGCTAGAGGGCGTCCCGATAATTCGGAGGGTGAAAATCTTGATGAGAAAATTGATAAAAGTGGGTTTGGAGAGGTCAAAACTTTAAGATGTGCCCACTCTTTTGGATTACAAAGACTTTAATTATGATAATTGATCATTGACTGAATGTATTTCTTTGCTGCAATCCATGATAATTTCACCCAATGCTTATGAACAAAATAAAGCTTTTACTAAACTTATCGTAGATGCCATGATAAAAGCTTTAGAAGAAAAGTTGAAATTAGAGATTTCAATTCCTAGAAAATTACATGATGAATGGGAACCTACTATCAAAGTCAAGATTAAAAATTATGAGTGCTTTGCTTTATGTGATTTGGGTGCTAGTTATTCCATAATTCCGAAATCTTTATGTGATGTGCGAAGACTGTTCTCTTAATTTGCACTTGGTGGATTCTACTATTAAAAAGACTTTGGGAAGAATTAATGATGTTCTTATTCTTGCAAATAGGAACTATGTGTCCATAGATTTTATTGTTCTTGACATTGATTGCAATCCGTCTTGTCCAATTATACTTGGTAGACCATTTTTACATACTATAGGTGTCGTGATTTATATGAAAGAAGGCAATATTAAATTTCAATTTCCATTAAGAAAGGGTATGAAACACTTCCTTGGAACAGAATTAAGCCACCATATGAATCAATCATGAGGGAATCCTATGGATCAAAAACTAAAGATGACAATACTTGAATCTGTGCATTATGCCTAGCTAGGGGCATAAAATGATAGCGCATGTTGGGAGGCAACCCAATGAATAAATTTTATTTTTGCTTGTTTCTTTCTGTTCTTGAGTGTTTGCACAATTATGCTACTGTTATGATTGTGTTTTTATGTTTTAGTTAGTTTTTGTGCCAAGTAAAGCCTTTGGGATCATGTTGGGTGATAGTTGATTTGATCTTATTGAAAAACAGAAACTTTTGCACCCAGTAGCAGAATTTTGTAAAATCACAGAAGCGTGATAAAATCCAGATTTTTGTACACAAAATTTATATATAAATTACCTACGTTGTCCTAATTTTTCAGGAATTTTGGAGTTACAGAAGTATGGACAAAGTCCAGATTACTACAAATTGTTCTGCTTTTGACAGATTCTGTTTTTGTTGCATTGTGTGCTTATTTTGATGAATCTATGGATTGCATCGGGGGGGGGGGTTATAAGCCATGGTAAAATTGGAATATAGTAGATATAATGCAATAATAAAATCTGAATGGGTTTGCAACATTACTTAGAGTAGTGATTTGCTTTATTATACTAACGGATCTCATGAAGGTTTTGTTAAGTTTTGTGTGATTGAAGTTTTCAAGTTTTGGTTGAGATCACGATGGATGAAGGAATAAGGAGTGAAAAGAGCCTAAGCTTGGGGATGCCCATGGCACCTCAAGTTAATATTGAAGGAGAACCAAGCAACTAAGCTTGGGGATGCCCATGGCACCCCAAGTTAATATTAAAGGAGAACCAAGCAACTAGGCTTGGGGATGCCCTAGAAGGCATCCCTTCTTTCTTCTAACAACCATCGGTATTTTACTTGGAGCTATATTTTTATTTGTCACATATTATGAGTTTTGCTTGGAGTGTCATGTATTATATGAGTCTTTGATTCTTTTGCTTTTGAGTTGTTAAGTATCCTTGTTGGACACACCTATTTGAGACAACCAAAATTATGCTATGATTTGTTAGAATTGCTCTTTATGCTTCACTTAAAAAAATTTGTGCTATGGAATTGCTCTAGTGCTTCACTTATATCTTTTTTAGCATTGTGTGCTTTAATATTTTTGAAGAAATGCTCTTATGCTTCACTTAGATTTATTTGAGAGTTAGTAATTTTTTGAAGAAATCTTCTCATGCTTCACTTATATTATTGTGAGTGACGAAAATTTTTATGCTCATGTTCTTCACTTAATTTTTTTGAGCTATTCAAAAGCAATTGCAATACATTAAATTAGTTGTTTTGACAGAAAGACTGTAAGGGAACCCCCTACAGTATAATTGGTGCAAGAAACCCAAATTGCAAGCACCGTGCCTTGAACCTGGGTGGGTGGGAAGCCATCAATCCCTTCCCACCACTAGGCTATGCCTTGGTCTGCAATATATGAAATTAGTCCCAAAGTGATAGATATTCAAGAGGGATATAATGAAAACTTTCATGAAGATCATTGGACAAAATAAACTTGATTCTTTGTAATAGTTTTGAGATATGATGATAGTGATATGTGAGTCATGTTGGTGAGTAATTATGCTTTAGTAAGAATATTGGTGTTGAGGTTTGTGATTCCCTATGCAAGCATGAAAGTCAATAGTTATGCAATGAAATTACATCCTACTTATGGTGCATTATTCGGAGTCAGTTATGCTTAATGCTCGCTTATGTGAATTTTTGTTTCTTGGTTGGTTGCTTCTCAATCTATTTGCTAGCCTCCACTTGTACTAAGTAGAAATACTACTTGTGCATCCAAAATCTTTAAACCCAGTTTTGCCATATGAGTCCACCATACCTACCTATATGCGGTATTTCCGTGCCGTTCTAAGCAAATTTGTATGTGCCATCTCTAATTTTCAAAATGAATTTCCTTTTTGTGTGCCCGTACCGCTCATGAAGCAGCAGGGAGTGGCCAATATTTTCCGTGCTAGATGTGTTATTCTCAAGTTGAGTGTTTATTCACTTGTCATTGCATTAGAGTACGGCGGTAATAGGGATGCCTAGTCCCCAAATGAAAAATAAATTCACTTTATGTTGTCAAATAATAAATTACTTGGAAAGCGTTGGTATGGAAGGCACTCGTGGATACGACTAGCTATGGATTGTGAAAGAATGGTGGAAAAAGGAATAAACTTTATTTTATGTTTAGGAACTGCTTATGATATATCTAGCATGGAAAGTGTTGGGAATTACTCGGTCATTTTCGTTGACGAGAAAATTATGCCTCTAAAAAAATTATCTCTCGATTTTAGCATTGAGCTCTGGCACCTCTACAAATCCCTACTTCCCTCTATGAAGGGCCTATCTATTTACTTTATGCAATTTTTATTTTTATTTGAGTCTCCATCTTCTCTTATAAAGCACCAACTAGGGAGCACTATGATCATACTTGAGCATTGGATGTAGCTAATATGCGAGTGTGTTTCATGAATGGATCAATGATTGAGCATGATGGGCTAGGGATAACTTTCTTTAGCGTTGATATTTTGAAAGATCTGGTTGCTTGTTGATATGCTTGAGTATTGAAATCTTCATGTATACTATTGCTTTGAACCATCTAAAAGTCCAAATGTCCATGCTACAAAAGAAAAGAATATGTCATGAACATGATAGGCAGCATTCCACATCAAAAAAAATCTGTTTTTATCATTTACCTACTCGAGGACGAGTAGGAATTAAGCTTGGAGATGCTGATACGTCTCCAACGCATCTATAATTTTTGCTTTGTTACATGTTGTTATATTATCATTCTTGGATGTTTTATATTCACTTTATAGAAATTTTATATCATTTTTTGGGACTAACCTATTGACATATTGCCTAGTGTGAGTTGCTGTTTTTTGCTTGTTTTTTACTTCGCAGAATATCAGTACCAAACGGAGTCCAAACACAACGAAACATTTTGGAGATTTTTTGGACCAGAAGACACCATATGGGACAAGAAAGCACCAGAGGGGAGGCCCATGGGGAGCACAACCCACCAGGGCGCGCCCAGGGGGGTTGTGCCCCCCACGTAGCCCCCCTGCATCGCCTCTTCACCCTATAAATTCCCAAATATTCCAAAAACCCTAGGGGAGTCGACGAAACACAATTCCCAAAACCCTAAGGGTCCGTAGGCAGTACCTAGATGGCCTCCTCTCTCTCTTTTGATTCTCAAAACAAGGTCTCTTGGAGATCTATTTGATGTAACTCTTTTTGCTGTGTGTTTGTTGGGATCTGATGAACTTTGAGTTTATGATCAGATCTATATCCATGAATATTATTTGAGTGTTCTTTGATCTCTTATATGCATGATTATTTATAGCCTCGCATTTCTTCTTCGAATCTTTGGTTTAGTTAGGCCAACTAGATTGATTTTTCTTGCAATGGGAAGAGGTGCTTTGTGATGGGTTTGATCTTGCGGTGTTCTTTCCCAATGATAGAAGGGGCAGCAAGACACGCATGTATTATTGCTATTAAGGATAACAAGATGGGGGCTATTCCTACATGAATAGATCTCGTATACATCATGTCATCGTTCTTGCATTACTCTATTTCTCCATGAACTTAATACACTAGATGCATGCTAGATAGCGGTCGATGTGTGGAGTAATAATAGTAGATGCATGCAGGAGTCGGTCTACTAATCTTGGACGTGATGCCTATATATTGATCATTGCCTTGGATATCGTCATAATTATTTGATCTTTTATCAATTGCCTAACAGTAATTTGTTTACCCACCGTGTGCTATTTCTCGAGAGAAGCCACTAGCGAAATCTACGGCCCCGGGGTCTATTCTTTATCATATTTGCTTTGAGATCTATTTTTATTCGCTTTTATTTTCAGATCTATTATTCCAAAAACCCAAAAATACCTTCATGCACTTTTTTATTACTTACTTTATTTTGCATATTATCGAGGAATATTTATCCAATCTACCACAAATCAATCTATCTTTTCAGCGTGGAGGGATTGACAACCCCTCGTTCGTGTCGGTTGCAAGTATTTGCTCTTTGTGTGTAGGTACCGTTTACATAGTGTTGCTTGGTTCTCATACTTGATTGATACCTTGGTTTCACAACTGAGGGAAATACCTACCGTAGTTGTACTGCATCATCCCTTCCTCTTTGGGGAAATAACGACGCAGTTTCAAGTGACACCACAACACCTCACGATGTTGGTTCCAGCATCAAGGACCACAGGTGCAGCAAAACCCTTATCATCGTAGCATTGTCTCATGTTGACTCCAACACCCGCAAATGCCTGTTCTAGCAAATTCCATGGCCAGATGCATCATTCGCACCACCGGTTCCAGCATTGTCGTTTATCAATTCCAGCACCTCACGATAAATGTTTCAGCATTCAGCGACCATGGTTGCAGCAAAAACCTCGTCGTCATAGCATTGTCTCCGGTCGATTCCAGCATTCGCGACCGTTTGTTCTAGCAAACTCCATGGCAAAATGATGCACTCGCAACCACTAGTTCCAACATCAGCGACCACGTTTGTAGCAAAATCCCTCGCTGTCGTAGCATTGTCTTCGATCTATTCCCGCATTCGTAATCGCCTGTTCCAGCAACCTCCATGCCCGGATGCAGCATCCGCCACCATCGGTTCCAGCATCACCGTCAATCGATTCCAGCACCTTGCCCACTACCGCCCCTTGGTCACGAGCGGCTTGAAGCTGTGATCGCTACACCACCACCCTACCTCACAACCAGGGCCCGCTGTTGTGTTCGCATCACCCCCACCAGCTCGATAGCGAGCTGGTTGTTTGCAGCGATTGCACATACACCGGAAGCCCACATGTTGGAAATATGCCCTAGAGGCAATAATATTTATTATTATATTTCTCTATTCATTATTGAGAGTTTATATTGTATGCTATAACTATTATGATCCTGGAATATGTGATTCAATGGAAAACTCATATGCACATGTGGAATGATAAACGATAAAATAAAATTCCTAGTCTCTCCTCTAAGACTAGCTCAAGTGTTCTTTGTGATCATGTTTTTCGAATCTTAAGATGTCATTAAGTGTAACAATAGTTTCAAAAAAACATTGATAGTATGACATTAGAAGAACGATCATATTGAATCGACCCAAGATTATTTGTTATACTTTGAGATAATATCATCAGAAGTCAATTATTACAACATGAAGTGTTAACGTGTGATTTAGTTCCTTAGACCATGAGAGTATCATAGCCACTTCTTACCGTATCATGAACTCTGAGGTGCTCAAATGTCATCTGTAATACAGTGATCGTAACGACAACTTACAGGTTCATAGGAAAGTTTGACAAGGGACTAGATAGCTCGAGAGTGGAATTTTCTCCTCCGACGATGGAGAGATATTCTTAGGGCCCTCTCGGTGTGACGATATCCATCATCATCTGGCCAAACACAAGTGACTATGTCATGGCGACGCTGGAACATGTCAACATGAAAGAAGAACAAAACTGGTAACAAGGAGACCGGTATAGTGAGCATGTGTATGACTCGAGAGGATACTAATATATCACACCTCAGGTTTTGTAAAATATCATGAAGCAAAGGGAGAAACACATGATAACCAAAGGTTCACTCGAATGTCATTCGTGTACTCACATGGATCGATATGGACGTCCGCGGTTCCGCTATCGATCATTGAACGAAAGGAGTTTTGTTCATGTCTATGTTTAATGAACCTACAGGGTCACAAGCTTAAGGTAATCATGATCTGTTGAGTATTAGTAGGACGGGAATAATGATAATATATTTGTGAAATAGTTTCATTAATATTCAGAACAGTTTCAAGAGGAACCGAAAGCATTCTGGTGTCACCGAAAGGGTTTCAGAGTTTATTAGGCAATACCAGGTATTTTTGATAAATAATATATAGGTGGAAAATGTTTCTGGTGATGTTAAATTAATAATAAAAGACTCTAGTAATTGTTAGGAGGCTTTTATATTTAATTTAATATCAGTGGGCCATAAAAGGCCAAGTGATGGAAGGAGAATTGGGCCACAAGGGCCCCCAATAGGGGAGGCGCCCCCTTTCCCACTTTGGGAGGCCGAATTGTACAAGGGGAGGACTCCTCATCCCCCTAGGGCCGACGCAAGGGGAGGGGCACCCTTCCCCTTGTGTGGCGCCCCCTCTCTCCCCTCCAACCTATATATACTATAGGCTTTGGGCACTTTTGAACACACAAGTTTTGGAGCCTCCTCTAGTTCTCTAGTTGTAGTTCTAGTTGGTCATAGTTGATCAATTAAAGGTAGACCTAGATCCTCTAATCCTCATAAGTAAAAGCCCAGTGTGGTTCTAATCTCCTCCCTCTAATTCTCTGGCAACAATTATCTTTGGACGGTGAAGCGCTGCCGGATCATGAAGACCGTACGCTTGCAACTCGTAGAGAGGCCATGATTTTGCTTCCGTTCGAGGGACTGTTCGTGGGCGGTTCATGGGGTCATTCATCTATGGTTCAAGGGACTCCAAGTATGATCTACACCGACTCATATTCTTCTGCTGCTACTCGGAGTCGGTAACGATCAAATCCAAACCGTTAATGCGTCTTCATATTGTTCCTGGGTGATCGTAGGGTGAATTGTTTTGTTTTCTACTATGTTTCCCAACAGTGGCATCATGAGCGGTTCTATGAGTAGGTGCAGATTTCAATCTGGATCACATGTGGATGTGAGGGTTTGATGTTCTTGCTATGCTTCCCTCGAGTGTTGCCTTGGTTCAGTTCATTGGCAGCTTGTTGAAGTTTTCTACAAAGTTCTGACAATCGATCGACTTTGGCTGTCGACGATCTGCTAACAGTTCTTTGGGCTTCATCATAGTAAAGATTAGTGAAGTGTCGCAAACATGAGAGGGAAATGAAGATGTTCGATCTTCTAGCAGGGTCATGCGTATTGACAAAGTTTAATGTGGGGCGATAGATTTTTAATTGAGTCTCTTCCCTCACACACCCCAAAAGTTAATCTAGCAACAAGAATTATCGCCTTAATTGTGAATGTTGGTAGATAGAGTTATCCAGAGACCCTATGACGGTGTCCTGGATAGGGGGGGGGTACTAACCCAGCCAACCCATTCTGCTCTGGTTGGGCCGATGGGCCCTCATTCGTGGTCAAGATGGACTCCGGAGGCCCTACGCAGGAGGCGTGATCAAGACTACCTCCAGTGAAGACTTAATGTATACTCCAACATCTCTCCTGCCACCTTGCTCCTAGATACTAACCTTGTAACCCTAGATACTCTCCGTGTATATAAGCTAGAAGGTTTATCCCAGAGAGGGGACATCAACACAAAATCATTCACCTAGCACTAGAGTTAGACCACATCTTACGATCTCGAGGTAGATCAACTCTGTACTTGATACATCTTCATCAATATAAACAAGAGCAAGACGTAGGGATTTACCTCCATTAAGAGGGCCTGAACCTGGGTAGACATCATCTCCTTCGTCCATGTTACCCTTGATCCGAGATCCACAGTTCGGAACCCCCTACCCTGAGGTCTGCCAGTTTTGACACCGACACTGGTGCTTTCATTGAGAGTTTCATTGTGCGATCACTAGAAGGATCATCGGTTCACTTGCAGATCAACTGCGCCAATGGCCATGGGAGTGTTTACGCCCCCGACTAGCTTTTTGTTTTTCCTCAGCATGATCTTTTGTGCCGACTCGATGGGTCATCTGGTCCCTGTCAAGAACTATGCCCCAGGTTGGATCGTGACTTTCGGTGGCCTCAAATACACCATGGATTCCCGTGGTAAACTCGTCCTATCGGGGTGCCCCCCGGCCGAATTGAGAGCTTGTCCGGCTCTGGAGGCTCGACTCCAGAACCAATATCTGTCGTTGTATCACCAGAGACCCCCAATGAAACCACTCCGGTTAGTCCCCTCCCGATCTCTAGTTCAGACGTAGATCCGGCTCCCACCTCTGAAACACATCAGGATTAGAACTGACCTCGACAGAGAATCCGGGATCGATCCCAGATCCCCCCTCGCACTGAAGACGCGTCAAGTTATACTCCGGGCATATTTCGAGTCATCCCCTCTTATAAGCTAACGATGAATCCTGAGGAGTTGTTTCACCTTAATGAGATGCTCGGCCGTATCCAGAGCATGACCATCTTGGACAGCAAGACTTCGGTTTATGACCAGGTCAGACTTAAAGCTGACGATTCGTAAATTTACATCCCGCCCACCACCCACCTAATCGCCACGATCGATGACTTAACCGACATGCTAGACTATGGCGAGGCCACCGACATGGATGAAAATGCCAATGGCCCCACAGAAGACACCTCGCCTCTGGTAAACATCGGCAGGTGGACTGCTACATCTAGCTACGATGTCTACATGGTGGAAACCCCCAATTCACCTCCAAGACGTCGGCGTAGACGCATGAGAGGCAACAATGGGGAACCTAGCGGCAGTAACGCGACCGCTGATAACGGTGATGCAGAAGCCGGTGATGCCGATAACTCCAAGGAGGACCCTCAAGTTTCCCCGGTGCGTAATGGCACACCCGATAGACATCTCGAAGACTCAGATCCCGACGACCTCTTTGAAGGGGCAAATGACAACTATATGCCAGAATCCGAGGAAGGCGAGAGCCTTGGTACCGAGGACTACATCGTCCCCGAGGACCCTTTCTAACAAGAGCGCTTCCGGCGGCACCTCATCACCACGACATAGAGCATGAAGCGGAAGCAGCAGCTGCTGCAAGCCAACACCGATGCATTGAATGAAAAGTGGGTTGAAGTGCTCTTTGCCAAGGAGGACTGGCGCCATAGTGCATCAAAATCATACCCATGCAGGCGTCTCCTGCCGAAGTTTGATGAGGAGCTCGCTAACGACCACGATCCACCCCCTAGAGGCCGAGATAGACCAATGTGGAAAAACCCTCAACAACCAGCCACCTCCACGCCGTTATGGCAAGGACCCCATGGATTACGTGGATCCTCACAAAGTTAGACGTCGCATTGAGGCAAACCGGGCACTGATGTCTACTACACAACCTTCTTCTTGTAGACATTGTTGGGCCTCCAAGTGCAGAGGTTTGTAGGACAGTAGCAAATTTCCCTCAAGTGGGATGACCTAAGGTTTATCAATTCGTAGGAGGCGTAGGATGAAGATGGTCTCTCTCAAGCAACCCTGCAACCAAATAACAAGGAGTCTCTTGTGTCCCCAACTAGGGATGAAAATGGAGTGGAAACTTTCTGCTTTTCCGGAAGAAAAGTGAAAATGGAGAGGAAATATGAAAACGAAAATGAAAATTTGCAAAACGGAAGTGGAAATGAAATTTTTTTATACGGAAATGAAAAAAACCGGAATCGTGTTTTCGGTGGAACAGACATGGAAATGAAACTTTCCGTTTCCGTGAATATGGGATTTCTGTTTTTACTATAAACTTATGGCTGCTTTGTAGCCCAACCACCAAACAACACACAGTGACACAATGAACAGAATGGATCATTTGAAACTCAACTCCTACTACCACACCCGTACTCAACTAGAGCCTATACGCAATTGTCCAGTACTACTGCCATACTACGCTAAGTTGCTAACACAATCATATTATTTGTAGCCATGTTACCGGTTCATTACATTTTTGTGTGTGTATTTCTCTATGATTCAAGGGGTTTTCAAGTTCCAGCCAATGCCCGCTTCTGTTTCCGTGTCCGCTATGTATTCGCTCCATGTCTGTTTCCATAGTATCCGTTTTCGTATTCATTTCCAGAGTTTCTGTATTTGTTTCCGCTTCCGCAAACAAATATGATAGCACTCAGTTCAATCTTTTTCCGCTCCATTTTCATCCCTATCCCCAACACACCCAATACAATGGTAAATTGTATAGGTGCACTAGTTCGGCGAAGAGATGGTGATACAAGTGCAATATGGATAGTAGATAAAGGTTTTTGTAATATGAAAATATAAAAATAGCAAGGTAACTAATGATAAAGGTGAGCGTAAACGGTATTGCAATGTGTTGAAACAAGGCCTAGGGTTCATACTTTCACTAGTGCAAGTTCTCTCAACAATAATAACATAATTGGATCACATAACTATCCCTCAACATGCAACAAAGAGTCACTCCAAAGTCTCTAATAGCGGAGAACAAACGAAGAGATTATGGTAGGGTACGAAACCACCTCAAAGTCATTCTTTCCAATCAATCCGTTGGGCTATTCCTATAAGTGTCACAAACAGCCCTAGAGTTCATACTAGAATAACACCTTAAGACACAAATCAACCAAAACCCTAATGTCACCTAGATACTCCAATGTCACCTCAAGTATCCGTGGGTATGATTATACGATATGCATCACACAATCTCAGATTCATCTATTCAACCAAAACATAGAACCTCAAAGAGTGCCCCAAAGTTTCTACCAGAGAATCACGACGAAAAGGTGTGCCAACCCCTATGCATAAGTTCATGGGCAGAATCCGTAAGTTGGTCACCAAAACATACATCAAGTGAATCACGTGATATCCCATTGTCACCACAGGTATGCACGACAAGACATACATCAAGTGTTCTCAAATCTTTAAAGACCCAACCCGATAAGATAACTTCAAAGGGAAAACTCAATCATTACGAGAGAGTAGAGGGGGAGGAGAAACATAAGATACAACTATAATAGCAAAGCTCGCGATACATCAAGATCATGCCAAATCAAGAACACGAGAGAGAGAGATCAAACACATAGCTACTGGTACATACCCTCAGCCCCGAGGGAGAACTACTCCCTCCTCATCATGGAGAGCACCGGGATGATGAATATGGCCACCGGAGAAGGATTGCCCCCTCCGGCAGGGTGCCGGAACGAGTCTAGATTGGCTTTCTGTGGCTACGGAGGCTTCTGGCGGCGGAACTCCCGATCTATTGTGTTCCCGGATGTTTTTAGGGTATATGGGTATATATTGGAGGAAGAAATACATCAGGGGAGCCACGAGGGGCCCACGAGGGTGGAGGGCGCCCCCCTGCCTCGTGGCTTCCTCGTTGATCCCCTGACGTGCACTCCAAGTCTCGTGTATTGCTTTCTTTCCAAAAATAACTTTTCCGAAGGTTTCATTCCGTTTGGACTCCGTTCGATATTCCTTTTCTGCGAAACACTGAAACAAGGGAAAAACATAAACTGGCACTGGGCTCTGGGTTAATAGGTTAGTCCCAAAAATCATATAAAATAGCATATAAATGCATATAAAACATTCAAGGTTGACAATATAATAGCATGGAACAATCAGAAATTATAGATACATTGGAGACGTATCAGCATCCCCAAGCTTAATTCCTGCTCGTCCTCGAGTAGGTAAATGATAAAAACAGAATTTTTGATGTGGAATGCTACCTAACATATTCATCATGTATTTCTCTTTATTGTATCAAGAATATCCAGATCCATAAGATTCAAGACAAAAGTTTAATATTGACATGAAAACAATAATACTTCAAGCATACTAACTAAGCAATCATGTCTTCTCAAAATAACATGGCCAAAGAAAGTTCATCCCTACAAAATCATATAGTTTAGTCATGCTCCATTTTCGTCGCACAAGAATGCTCTCATCATGCACAACCCCGATGACAAGCCAAGCAATTGTTTCATACTTTAGTAATCTCAAACTTTTTTCAACTTTCACGCAATACATGAGCGTGAGCCATGGATATAGCACTATGGGTGGAATAGAATATAATGAGGGGGTTATGTGGAGAAGACAAAAAGGAGAAAGTCTCACATCAACGCGGCTAAATGGGCTAGGGAGATGCCCATCAATTGATGTCAATGCAAGGAGTAGGGATTGCCATGCAACGGATGCACTAAAGCTATAAATGTATGATAGCTCAACAAAAGAAACTAAGTGGGTGTGCATCCAACTTGCTTGCTCACGAAGACCTAGGGCACTTGAGGAGGCCCATTGTTGGAATATACAAGCCAACTTCTATAATGAAAAATTCCCACTAGTATATGAAAGTGACAAAACAAGAGACTCTCTATCATGAAGATCATGGTGCTACTTTGAAGCACAAGTTAGGAAAAAAAAGGATAGTAGCATTGTCCCTTTTATTTTTTTATTTTTCATTTGGCCTTTCCTTTTTTTTATTTGGCCCCCTTTTTTCGGCCTTTATTTTTTTCTCTCTTTTTTGGGACGATGCTCTATTAATGATGATCATCATACTTCTATTTATTTACAACTCAAAGATTACAACTCGATAGTAGAATAAAGTATGACTCTAAATGAATGCCTCCAGCGGTGTACCGGGATGTGCAATGAATCAAGAGTGACATGTATGATAAATTATGCATGGTGGCTTTGCCACAAATACGATGTCAACTACATGATCATGCAAAGCAATATGACAATGATGATGCGTTTCATAATAAACGGAACGGTGGAAAGTTGCATGGCAATATATCTCGGAATGGCTATGGAAATGCCATAATAGGTAGGTATGGTGGCTGTTTTGAGGAAGATATAAGGAGGTTTAAGTGTGAAAGAGCGTGTCATATCACGGGGTTTGGATGCACCGGCGAAGTTTGCACCAACTCTCAATGTGAGAAAGGGCAATGCACGGTACCGAAGAGGCTAGCAATGATGGAAGGGCAGGAGTGCGTATAATCCATGGACTCAACATTAGTCATAAAGAACTCACATACTTATTGCAAAAATCTACAAGTAATCAAAAACCAAGCATTACGCGCATGCTCCTAGGGGGATAGATTGGTAGGAAAAGATCATCGCTCGTCCCCGACCGCCACTCATAAGGAAGACAATCAAATAACACCTCATGTTTCAAATTTGTTACATAACGTTTAGCAAACGTGCATGCTATGGGACTTGCAAACTTCAACACAAGTATTCCTCAAATTCACAACTACTCAACTAGCACAACTTTGATATCACTATCTCCATATCTCAAAACAATCATCAAGTATCAAACTTCTCTTAGTATTCAATGCACTTATATGAAAGTTTTTATTATATCCCTCTTGGATGCCCATCACATTAGGACTAGTTTCATAACCAAAGAAAACTACCATGCTGTTCTAAAGACTCTCAAAATAATACGAGGGAAGCATGAGAGTTCATCTATTTCTTCAAAATAAAACCACCACCGTGCTCTAAAAAGATATAAGTGAAGTACTAGAGCAAATGACAAACTACTCCGAAAGATATAAGTGAAGATCAATGAGTAGTCGAATAATTATGCAACTATGTGAAGACTCTCTAACATTTAAGAATTTCAGATCTTGGTATTTTATTCAGACAGCAAGCAAAACTAAATAAAATAAAATGACGCTCCAAGCAAAACACATATCATGTGGCGAATAAAAATATAGCTCCAAGTAAAGTTTCCATGAACGAAGACGAAAGAGGGGATGCCATCCGGGGCATCCCCAAGCTTAGGATTTTGGTTGTCCTTGAATATTACCTTGGGGTTCCTTGGGAATCCCCAAGCTTAGGCTCTTTCCACTCCTTATTCCATAGTCCATCGAATCTTTACCCAAAACTTGAAAACTTCATAACACAAAACTTAACAGAAAACTCGTAAGCTCTGTTAGCGAAAGAAAACAAAACACCACTTCAAGGTACTGTAATGAACTCATTATTTATTCATATTGGTGTAATATCTACTGTATTCCAACTTCTCTATGGTTCATGCCCTCCGATACTACTCATAGATTCATCAAAATAAGCAAACAACACGATGAAAACAGAATCTGTCAAAAACAGAACAGTCTGTAGTAATCGGAATCAAACGTGTACTTATGGAACTCATAAAATTCTAAAATAAATTTCTGGACGTGAGGAATTTGCCTATTAATCATCTTCAAAAAGAATTAACTAAATAGCATTCTTAAATAAAAAATGGCAGCATTTCTCGTGAGCGCTAAAGTTTCTGGTTTTTTTACAACAAGATCAACAAGACTTTCCCCAAGTCTTCCCAAAGGTTCTACTTGGCACAAACACTAATTAAAAGCATAAAAACACATCTAAACATAGGCTAGATGAGTTATTTATTACTAAACAGGAGCAAAAATCAAGGAACACAAATAAAGTTGGGTTGCCTCCCAACAAGCGCTATCGTTTAACGCCCCTAGCTAGGTATGATGATTTCAATGATGCTCACATAAATGATAAGAATTGAAACATAAAGAGAGCATCATGAATAATATGACTAGAACATTTAAGTCTAACCCACTTCCTATGCATAGGGATTTTGTGAGCAAACAACTTATGGAAACAAGAATCAACTTGCATAGGAAGGTAAAACAAGCATAACTTCAAAACTTTAAGCACATAGAGTGGAAACTTGATATTATTGCAATTCCTACAAGCATATATTCCTTCCTCATAATAATTTTCAGTAGCATCATGAATGAATTCAACAATATAACCAGCACCTAAAGCATTCTTTTCATGATCTACAAGCATAGAATTTTTATTACTCTCCACATAAGCAAAATTCTTCTCATTCGGAATAGTGGGAGTATCATAAGAGACTCGAATACTATAAATTGTTTCCACATTAAAAGAGTAATGTTCAAAAAAGGGGTAATCATAATCATGACAAGTTTTATAGATATAATCACTACTTTTTATAGCATAAGTATCATCACAATAATCATCATAAGTAGGAGGCATGCTATCATCATTATAAATTTGCATATCAAAACTTGGGAGACTAAAAATATCATCTTCATTAATCATAGCTTCCCCAAGCTTGGGACAAACATTAATTGCAGACAATATATTCTCAAAAACATCATCTTCATCAAACCTAGCATCCCCCAAGCTTGGGCCTTTTCATATCATAAGCATAATCACTCTCATCATTAATAGTATGGATAGCACCAATAGTATAGCAATTATCATATTCTTCCAAGCAAGTGCCAAAAAGATTTTCAAGATCATAAGAAGTATCATTATCTTCCACAATTATATTTTCATGAGGCACAATAGTAATAGGAGCAGCACTATTTGGGAGAGATATCTTTTTACCTCTCTTCCTTTTTCTTTTCTTCTTCTTCACCACATCATGTGTGGGTTCAATCCTCTTTTTGGAGCTCCTTATTAATGAGATTGGTTGAATAGGAGGCTCCTCCTCGTTACCTGATTCATCATAAGAAATAATAGGAGGGTATTGGGAAGTCTCTTCCCTTTCATTAGTATTCTCTTCATCTTCTATTTGTTTTCTTTTCTTTATGTAGTTGGCAATATAAGGATTTTCAATACAATTCACCGCACAATACATATAAATTTCCTCTACATCAAAGCCAAGAAGTTTATAACGGGTAAATTCTGGAAGATGCCCAGTTATATGTTTCATTTCTTTGCAACCCATAAGCAAGCTAAGTTCATTATAATGTGCAAGGGAAATCAACTCATCACAATTTTTGGACACGATTAGATCATGAAACAATTTGCATCGGATAGCTAAATGACCACTTTCATTGCAAAGTCCACAAGTACGACCAAGAAAATTTAAATTTTCAGCACAAACATCTATCCTTTCTTGCAAAAATTTAGTTTCTAAGTGCTTATGCCTCTTGCAATATCTATCTTCCCTATTTGGTGTGTACTTGCAAACCCAATGCACTACACAAAAATTGACATGCTTATAGGAGACATTTTCATCATAACTAGTGCAATCATCATTAGTACTATGGATATTCAAAGAGTTCATACTAACAACATTGCAATCATGCTCATCATTCAAAGATTTAGTGCCAAACATTTTAATGCATTCTTCTTCTAACACTTTGGCACAATTTTCCTTTCCATCATACTCACGAAAGATATTAAAAAGATGAAGCATATGAGGCAAACTCAATTCCATATATATATATATATATATATATATATATATATATATATATTTGTAGTTTTCTTTTATAAACTAAACTAGTGCTAAAACAAGAAACAAAAAAATTCTATTGCAAGATCTAAAGATATACCTTCAAGCACTCACCTCCCCGGCAACAACACCAGAAAAGAGCTTGATGTCTACTACACAACCTTCTTGTTGTAGACGTTATTGGGCCTCCAAGTGAAGAGGTTTGTAGGATAGTAGCAAATTTCCCTCAAGTGGATGACCTAAGGTTTATCAATCCGTAGGAGGCGTAGGATGAAGATGGTCTCTCTCAAGCAACCCTGCAACCAAATAACAAGGAGTCTCTTGTGTCCCCAACACACCCAATACAATGGTAAATTGTATAGGTGCACTAGTTCGGCGAAGAGATGGTGATACAAGTGCAATATGGATATTAGATAAAGGTTTTTGTAATCTGAAAATATAAAAACAACAAGGTAACTAATGATAAAAGTGAGCGTAAACGGTATTGCAATGTGTTGAAACAAGGCCTAGGGTTCATACTTTCACTAGTGCAAGTTCTCTCAACAATAATAACATAATTGGATCACATAACTATCCCTCAACATGCAACAAAGAGTCACTCCAAAGTCACTAATAGTGGAGAACAAATGAATAGATTATGGTAGGGTACGAAACCACCTCAAAGTTATTCTTTCCAATCAATCCGTTGGGCTATTCCTATAAGTGTCACAAACAACCATAGAGTTCATACTAGAATAACACCTTAAGACACAAATCAACCAAAACACTAATGTCACCTGGATACTCCAATGTCACCTCAAGTATCCGTGGGTATGATTATACGATATGCATCACACAATCTCAGATTCATCTATTCAACCAAAACATAGAACCTCAAAGAGTGCCCCAAAGTTTCTACCGGAGAATCACGACGAAAACGTGTGCCAACCCCTATGCATAAGTTCATGGGCGGAACCCGCAAGTTGGTCACCAAAACATACATCAAGTGAATCACGTGATATCCCATTGTCACCACAGATATGCACAAGACATACATCAAGTGTTCTCAAATCTTTAAAGACTCAATCCGATAAGATAACTTCAAAGGGAAAACTCAATCCATTACAAGAGAGTAGAGGGGGAGGAGAAACATAAGATCCAACTATAATAGCAAAGCTCGCAATACATCAAGATCGTGCCAAATCAAGAACACGAGAGATAGAGAGAAAGATCAAACACATAGCTACTGGTACATACCCTCAACCCCGAGGGAGAAATACTCCCTCCTCGTCATGGAGAGCACTGGGATGATGAAGATGGCCACTGGAGAAGGATTGCCCCCTCGTCATAGCTACTGGTGCCGGAACGGGTCTAGATTGGCTTTCGGTGGCTACGGAGGCTTCTGGCGGCAGAACTCCTGATCTATTGTGTTCGCTGATGTTTTTAGGGTATATGGGTATATATGGGAGGAAGAAATACATCAGAGGAGACACGAGGGGCCCACGAGGGTGGAGGGCGTCCCCAGGGGGGTGGGCGCCCCCTGCCTCGTGGCTTCCTTGTTGATCCCCTGACGTGCACTCCAAGTCTCTTGTATTGCTTTCTTTCCAAAAATAAATTTTCCGAAGGTTTCATTCCGTTTGGACTATGTTTGATATTCCTTTTCTGCGAAACACTGAAACAAGGGAAAAACATAAACTGGCACTGGGCTCGAGGTTAATAAGTTAGTCCCAAAAATCATATAAAATAGCATATAAATGCATATAAAATATCCAAGGTTGATAATATAATAGCATGGAACAATCTACAATTATAGATACGTTGGAGACGTATCAGGCACCTCCTCGATCCATCTATGGATCAAGAGGACACTACATAAAAAGGCACATCCATGACATTTTGGGCCGAACAATTTTTTTTCTGTCATACATATGACACTTCTATGATGATAATTGTGACAAAACCCGGTATCATCATAGATGTGGTGGGCTCCTACTTCTATGACAAAAAATCATGACAGAAAATGGGCTTTTTGTCCTGGGCAGGCCGGAGACGCAGCTGCATGACATTCTTTGGGCCGTTCATGACGGAAAAAACCGTGGTAGAAGCGAGGGGGAGGAAAATTTCGGGGAGTTCCCGGTTACGGTGGGAGGTCGGGGGCCGAGCGATGCGCGTTTCTCACGTACACGTACGCGCGTGTGTGCGAGGCGTTGGCTCTAACTGAACCCGAGCGACGCGTTAGGCTCTAACTGAACCCAAGCGATTACACTGCAGGCTACGCGTTACTGAACCCGAGCGATCGATCGATGGCTGTTAATTGAACCCAATCGAGCGATTCCTTGGCTACTGCTGCTGACTGAAGCCGATTGATGGGATGAATAGTGAGCGTTGCGAGGGGGGGGGTTGGATGAACAGGACCCCGTGGTGTGGTGGAGGGCTGGATGAATAGTAGACGGTGGAGGGGTGCCCGTGGAGGGGTGGATGAATAGGACCCCGTGGTGTGGAGGGCAGGATGAACAGTAGATGGTGGAGGGGTGGTTGAATAGGACCCCGTGGTGTGGAGGGCTGGATGAACAGTAGACGATGGAGGGGTGGTTGAACAGTAGCCGGTGGAGTAGCGCGCGGAGGAGACTGGATGAACAGGAGCTCGTGGAGGCTGGAGGAGGTCGACGGTGGATGAACAGTAGCTCGTGGAGGCTGGAGGGGGTCGACGGTGGAGATGAACAGTATCCCGTGGAGTCCCGTTTTGCGGTACGCCACACCCCTCCTGATGAACAGGACCCCTGTTTTGACCATAGCGCTCCAACACAAGTCCGTTTCCTCCGTTTTGCGGTACGCCACACCCCTCCCGATCAACAGGACCCTCGTTTCGATCGTAGGAGGTCCGTTTCCTCCGTTTTGCGGTACGCCACACCCCTCCCAATCAACAGGACCCCCATTTCGACCGTAGGAGGTCCGTTTCCTCCGTTGTGCGGTACGCCACACCCCTCCCGATCAACAGGACCCCCGTTTCGACCGTAGGAGGTCCGTTTCCTCTGTTGTGCGGTATGCCAGGCCTCGTTTCCATCGCCTCTTCCGTCCAAGCCCTCCCGATGAACACGACCACGCATTTCGTTCCGACCCATGAACACGACGACGACGCTGTTTCTCCGTTCTGACCCAGCCATGTACACGAGCCCTTGCCGTACGTATGCGTGAGTAGGCGTTCGAGACCCCGCCCGTATGTACACATACGTGGCCGTATTTTCTTTCTTGCACCCTGTCCGCCTCTACTACGACACATACGCGCCTCTACATCCACCAGTATATATGTACGTACATGTTCGCGACCAGAATGACAACGCTACGTATGCTTCGACCAGGTGGGTCCCGACTGTCAGGCACTTCCTTGCCTGCGAAGATGTAACTGGTGGGTCCCAGCAGTCAAGGGGGTGAAATACGGTGGCCCATCCGGTGGGTCCCCGCTGTCAGGTGGAGGAATAATTATTTTGCACGTAATAAGGAGGCACTTCCTTGCTGCGGCCGTGGACCCAGCTGTCAGCCTCTGCACGTACAGTCCATGTCCGATGGAAGTCGTTCCTTGACCACGTTGACCATGCTGCCTCGAGAGCACTAGGGCGGTGGACGATGGCGAGGCCTAGGAAGGGGATGACGCAGAGCCGGGGAAGACGCGTCAGTGGATGCCCATGCGTAAAGGATTATGAGGGTTCACTCGTTCGCTGCGGTGTGAGGCTGTCGTCGCTGCAGAATAACAGGGGGTGTGGGTGAGTAGAGGGATGGCCTGGCCAACGGTGGGAGTAGTAGGGGGCGGTGAGGCCTTCGCCGCATCGCAGCCGGCCACGGGAGGCAGGAGCACGAGGCACGACCGGCGCTGGTTTGGGCGGCTGGAGCAAGAATACCAGAGGTTGAAGAAGCACTACGGCCGTTGGATGGACATCATACGGTCACCGGAGCTAGAATCGTGCATATTGACTAAGTTGACAAAGCCTTCCGTCCCCGTCAACTTAGTAGGACCACAAGTCAGCGTCCCAGCAAGGTGGGTCCCAGCTAGCCGGGGGAGTATTCATTTTTTTGTGCGTAATAAGGAGGCACTTCCGGTGGGTTCGAGCTGACAGCGGGGGGAACGTTTTTATTCGCGAAATACGGTGGCCCGTCCGGTGGGTCCTAGCAGTCAGGGGAAACGATTTTTTTCGTAAAATACTGGTGGCCTGTCTGGTGGATCCCTGCTGTCAGGTGGAGGAATAGTTATTTTCCGCGTAATAAGGAGGCACTTCCTTGCGGCTGCCATGGACCCAGCTGTCAGCCTCTCCATGTACAGTATTCTTCCGATGGAATTCGGTCGTTGACCACATTGACCACGGCGCGTCGACAGCACCACGGCGGTGGACAACGACGAGGCCTAGGAAGGGGACGACGCGGAGCCAGGGAAGACGCGGCAGTGGATGCCCATGCGGAGAGGAGTACGAGGGTTCACTGGTTCGGCTGCGCTACCGTCGCCGCAGAATAACAGGGGGTGTGGGTGAGTGGAGTGGAGGGATGGCCTAGCCAGCAGTGGGAGTAGTATGGGGGCGGTGAGGCCTCCGCGGCAGCACAGTCGGCCACGGGAGGCAGGAGCAGGCGGCACGACTGGCGCTGGTTTGGGCGGCTGGAGCAAGAAGACCAGAGGTTGAAGAAGCACTACGGCCGTTGGATGGACATCGTACAGTCAGTCGAGCTAGAATCGTGCATATTGACTAAGTTGACAAAGCCCTTCGTCCCTGTCAACTTAGTAGGCCCACTATACTGGGTCCCAGCTAGCAGGGGGAGTATTCATTTTTTGTGCGTAATAAGGAGGCACTTCCTTGCGTGCGAAGATATAGCTGGTGGGTCCGAGTTGTCAGCGTCGGTAACGTTTTTTTTTCACGAAATACAGAGGCTGTTTCGGTGGGTCCCAGATGTCAGGTGGAGGAAATCATTATTTTGCGTGTAATAAGGAGGCATTTCCTTGCGTGCGGCCGTGGACCCAGCTATCAGCCTCTCCACGTACAGTCCACTTCAGATGCATGTCGATCGTTGACCACGCTGACCACGCCACGCCGAGAGCACCAGGGCGGTGGACGACGGCAAGGCCTAGGAAGGGAACGACACGGAGGCAGGGAAGACTCGGTCGTTGTTTTTGTTTCCCACGCGGAGGGGAGTATGACTGTACGAGAGTTTACTGGTTCGTCTGCCGTCGCCAGAGAATAACAGCAGGTGTGGGTGAGTAGAGGGATGGCTAGGCTAGTGATGGGAGTACGGTGGGGCGGTGAGGCCTGCGCGGCAGCACAGCCGGCCGCGGGGAGGAGGGAGCAGGCAGTCCCGCCGGCGCTTGTTTGAGCGGCTGGAGCAGGAAGAGCAGAGATTGAAGAAGCACGACGGCCGTTGGATGGACATCCAACAGTATACATGCCATCTGTGGAAAGCCTCAAATCTGTGGAAAACAGCATACAACCCATTTGCCATTATTTCAAATAATTTACAGCCCATTTGCTAATTCTTACGGGTTTTTTTGGAGCCCATATTCTTTATGTTAGCATTACAGCCCATATTGTGGCCACGGTTAAAAAATTATACAAAATTTTGCATATGTCGGTGCGGTCTGAACTATTTTTAATCCCGAAATTTCGAGTCACATTCAGATTGATTTTAAAAATAAATGTATATCAATATAAAATCCAATAAATTGTCCACGCATAAAAATCAATGCAATTTAAAATCTTGAAATGAAAAAAAGATATTTGAAAATAATTGCCGGTTTGATGTGTTTTAAAAATGTACAGCCCATTTCTCATTACTGATAGGCCATTTTCTCGGCCAGCCGAATGAAGCTCTCCTCGTCTTGAAAGATTTGCAGCCCAACATGCTTGATAAAGCGACTTACTTGACAAATCACAAAAAAACTGGGCTAGCCATTTTCAGAAAGAAAAAAAACTACTGGGCTGGTCTGTGGTAAACATAAAAGAAAAGGTTGTCTAGACAGGCCAGAGTGTCCCGCACAGCCCAGTTGACACCCTGCTTCCGTCTCAAAAACAAATTAGATAAATGCCACTCCAATTATGGCGATTCATAAAAATGCCAGTGCAATTTCCAAACTTTGAAAAATGCCACTACAATTTTTGCAAACTTTGAAAAACGCCACTGCAGCTTGCAAACTTTGAAAAACGCCACTCCAGACTTCGAAAAATGCCACTAGAAATGGCATGAAATGGCATTTTTCAAAGTTTGGAAATTGCAGTGGCATTTCTCAGATACACCAGATTTGGAGTGGCATTTATCAAATTAACCCAAAACAAAAATAACTGGGCGAGCTGCTGGGTCCCTGGTGTCAGCCGCTCGCTGTGCAATTCTCTCGTTTATTGACTACGTTGACAATGGAATGGGACCCAGATGTCAGAAATCCACTAGGAGGAGCCATTTTTTATTGGCTTGAAATAAGGAGGCACTTGCTTGCGTACTGCCATGACCTTGGCGGGTCCCTGCTATCATCCTCTCCACGTACAATCATCTCCTGATTGTGTACGCGTCAACTTGCTAGGCCCACAAGCCAACCTCTAAACCGTGGAGGACAAATACAACCCATTTAAAAAATAACAACCCATTCCATACGTTCAAACAGAAAGTTCAACATTCAGACGAAAGTAACAGGTCTGATCCACATATAGAGTACTGAACTTCCATGTTGACAACCATCATAGCCAAGTTAACTATCTACTCCCACTAACACTCTAGTAGCGTACAAGTACTAACTTACTCTTAGCTAACTAGACGATGCCGACCGCCATCTGCTGTCCATGCTAAACGCCGGCACCGGCGTCCTCCGCCTCACCTTGGACTTGCCAGAGGTGCAATAGGAGGCACTTGCTTGCGTACGAGCTTGTCAGTTTCTTCAGAGGTAGGCATTTTTATTCAAAAAACTGCCACTTTGCATCTTGCGTAGCAAATAAAACTGCCAGGAGCGCATTTGTAGGCTAGCTAGTGATCGATCAGTAACTTGTAAACACCGAGCGAACAGAAACAAGTAACTTTTAATGCATCTCAATGATTCACAGATCATATACAAATATGTAGCTCCAAAAGCAAAGATCAGCCAATTCGGATCTTGCATCGCAACTAAAACTAACTAGTACGATTCCCATACATAAGATCAACATGTTAATGCATCTCAATGACTCACAGATCATATACAAATATGTAGCTCCAAAAGCAAAGATCTAGAAACAACATCTGTTCTTCCTACTAACATGATGCTTCTATTGGCCAACATTCAGTACAGACTGAAAGACAAATTTGTTTGTGAAGTCTACAATTCCTCTTGCAAACATAAGTGGTTTCACCAACAGCTGGAACCATGAGAATGAACCAGACATGATGGAGGAACATGCACTGCAATATGATTTGGTCTTCCCTCGATCATACCGCGAGACTATTTTCGGAATACAAACTTTAACTTAGGCAAAATGATGTCCATTATATAATCATACCAAAGCAATGAAGCACCTAGTGTTGGCCAATAAACAGTATAGTACTACTTTTCTGCAGTCCATGAAGTGACTATCCAATCTTTCTGTGTCTATTTTCAAATGGCACTGCATGCAGTGACTATACTATTCTCTTGTGCAGTTCAACCAAAATTGCGGGCACTTTGTTGGTTTGCCAAATAGCAACGGGCAGACATCTCTGTCTGCACAAATATCAAGCAGCTAGTAAACATATACTACACCTTGTATTTTCAGTTTAAACATGTCTCTTCCGCTTAGCATCTGTCATGTTCTGCACTGGACAATCTGATACAGTTATGTTTTGCCTTGGACAATTTCATACTGAATTGATTTGCTGGTTCAGAGCAGAAATATAGCGCCTATTCTTCATCAGACCAAGGATATCCATGTTCGCAGTGATGGAAGAGGTGAAATTGATACAACCAAAATTGAGCATCCAATCATTGAATCCCGTCCTGCACCTCCAATGTAGGTCCACCCTGCCAATAAATTCACATGCAAACCACTAGTATTACTATCTAATGACAGTACAAAAAGAGTAGCAAGATAGTAGCAAACCATGTACCTTCATAATGAACAGCTCATAGTGCCACCAATTGGATATAAAGGTTGGGAAAAAACATGTTCCTAATGTTGAACCAGTTGGACTTTTTGTGCAGTTCCACTAAAATCGAGCATCCCTGTTTGCATAGATATTGAAAGTGTGATTACTCTAAAAGTGGCACTAGTTGAAGCATAGACTCACAAATATAAGCATTCCAATTTCTTAATGGGGAAAGGTAGGAAGACTGTTTCTAACCACCTGTTTGAAGGAATAAATAAAGCAACAACGATTGATGTGAGGAAGGCATACATAGTTTTTTCTAGAAAAGTGAGCCATTCCTGACCTTTCCTCTTCTTTTAAGAAAATTTTGTGCAGTTCTACTAAAATAAAATGCCATCACCGCCTTGATAATTCAGTGACACTGTACAAAAGGAAATGACTTAACATTACATCATGATGTCAGGTATGTAGTCGGCAGGCATTAGAGACAAACATACAGACCTCCTTAAGAGAACAGCCGGAGGAGGAGGTGCCCACTCTTGAACTTTCCTCTTGTCTTCATAATTGTCTATGCAGTTTAACCAAAATAAAATGTCATCAGCGCCTTGGCATTTTGGTGACACTGTACAAAAAAATTAACTTATCTCATGAAAGTGAGGTATGTAATCTATAAGCATTAACAGTGCAAAAATCTGATGGGAGTAACAAGTTTCATCGTTGGTATACTGGCTGTGCAACAACATTAGAATGCCTTATAGCTGAAAAATCTTTAATACATCCACAATCAACAGCTAACCCTGAAATAATCCAGTGACATTAAATTGCATTGCTTAAATTTATGGGTGGCATTAGACTGAGAGCGGCATTAGTTAAATGCAGCATCACTTTAGCAGTAACATTGCTTGACTTGACTTCTAGTGTTATACTAACAGCAAAAAAAGTGGCAATAAGAGCATGGGAGGCACCAGTACGATGTACCTCCACGGACGCAGAGTGGTGAGGGAGGTATGGTTGCCCAGAGCAACAAATATCCAGGCAGCATATGTGGATTATGGTCCCATTTATGTTCCCTTTAGCCACCTTTTTCCTATGCGAGGACAACAAACCGATCGACCTGGTCATTCTCTATTGCGTTGTCATGCCTTTCTACCCTTCTTCAACCAAGAGACACGAGACTCATTCCTTAGCTACTGATTTTCCCCTTTTCAACCTAGATGCGGGTTCGATGCCTACTCTCTTGGACAGTACAGTCTCCCTTCCTTTCCTTATTCAACCCAGACGTGGATTAGTCTGCATGAAGTAGGGTTTCCTTTAATAGTGCAAATTATGGTTTTCGTCTGCGTGGCCAGCAGAGTAGAGGATAGCAAATTGGGAAGATGGTGGAGTGGAAAAAGATCCACATGCAACGACATAGCAGATGGGGCAATAGAACAAGGTTATGGCTCGAAAAGAGGTAGCATACCTGAGGGTCAGCGGGAAGTGGCTTCGCTCGTGGTCGTCGTCCTCCGCACACACTACGGCAGCGAGCTTGGGGACGGAGGCCATCCCGTGCGGGCGCTAGGTCTGAGAGGACGGCCTTGTCGTCAGTGCGTGACCTCGCTCGCCGACGACGAGTGAGTCAACGCTGCATGTCCTTTTCTTCCCCGGCGGATCTGTGACCACTGCTGAGGAGGGAGAGAGGGGCCGTCTTTTTTAGATCTGGAGAGAGGGTGGTAGTGTGAGAAGCAAGTGGGCAGCCCTTAGCAAGAAAGCACTAAAGCTCCAACCTATATATATATATCTTTTTTATACTACTAGTACTGGAGGTGGGGTAGTGGTAGAGTAGTTTATATTTTCTCTGCGTACAGTACCAGTTAGTCATGCTTCAAAACTGATCGGCACACCATTAAAAAAATAAAGGTCGATAACTAATGCGGCACCTCGGGCCAACGCGGCCAGATCGCATTTTGCACGAGAAATTACACACCATGTTTCGTTGACATGTGGTCCTGTTCCAACATATCAGTGAGACGATGACGAGTAGTAGGAGTATTTCCGAACGGACGTGTAGGCTGGGGTGCCTCTTCGTGAACCGTGGAAAACTCGCAACCGTCCACCGACTCTTCGCCTTTCCCTCTCGATTTGGAACCGCTGTCTCACACTCTTCCTCTCCCTCCTCCATTTTCCTTCAGCCCTTCACCCTTTCTTCTGCCATTGTTCGATCGTCTTCTCCATGGAGGGAATAGGCCAGAAACGACCTTGTTATTCTTGCCCCGATCTGAAAGATGACGTGGTGGAGGAACTCATTGATCGGTGCGACGTCATCACCTCGGCTAGCATGGCAGGTTCGTTCCAGCCCATTCTCGACTCAACTAATAACATCATTGCAAGGAACCCAAGGGTCAAGGAGTGGTTTGATCTCCCCTATCTTCTTCCCCGTGACCCTGATGACTGGCGCCGGCACGACGGAGGCCTCGCCCTGTGCAAGTTGATGCCGCTTGATAATGATACGTGTGATGTTAAGATGCCATCGCTTGAGGGTAAGGCTTGGGCGGGCGCAAATGGAGATTGGGTTGTTTACATTGGGTCCAACTGCGAGTGGGAACTTGTGAATGTGTACACTCGTCACCGGGTTCCACTTCCAAAAATCTCAGCACACTGCCCAAAGGTTGAGCACACCGGTAATGTACGCACGTTCAAATATGATCATGGTGACTGTCATCTACGGAAGATAGCAATTTGTCGAGTTCCCAACTGCTCTTGGAATTACAAAAACTATGATGTTGTTGCTATCTTCGACAAGCTTGTTGCTGTCCTTGATGGTTTCACTCGATGGATATTGCTCAAAAATCAGTTTCTGTACATGGATGACTACTGTGATGCAATTGAATACGAGGGCCTTGTGTTTGCTGCCACCACTCGTGGCACTGTTTTTGCATGGCATCCTCATTGTTTCGGTACGTTTGTCTTCCACCATAATTATAATTGTTTCATCCACATGCATGTGGGTTAGCAAGTTTCCCTTTACTAATTAACCTTCTTCTTGTGTTTCCAAGGTCCTGTGAACATCCCACCACCTATACTTGAAGATTTTTATAACCAAGGGGGAGATGACGATGGTGATGATCACGAGCATGAGGACGAGCAGCACTGATATACTCTGTGGTGCCTGGCAAGTAATTCCGATGGATCACCTCTTCTTGTGTGTATACAGCCCACTGATGATGTTACTGCTAAGAAAGCAGGTGTAGTCTCCCATGGTCGCACTCTCCGGACCTATTCCAACACCTGTTGCATGTTATTCGGGATGGATACTAGGGTGCTAGCGCCAACTCCTTCTCCCTGGCACAGAATTGATAGTCTTGGAGAAAACTCGCTCTTCCTTGGACAAAACTATCCGATGATGGTGAAAGGCGATCCAACTGCTATTGACACATTTATGAGAAGCAACTATGTCTATACCTCGGGCATTTGGGTGGTTCCCTACCCTGGTACTGATATAGTAGGCCGCTTCAGCCTGGATGATCAGTCCTGCGTTGGTCTCCAGATCGACAACGGATGGCCCGTCCCAGAGAATCACTTGTGGTTCAAAGCAAGCGTTTCCAATGCCGCGGAATGGTTGAGTTGAAGTTCATTTCATGGCTTGTTATTTGTTGTGTGGTGAAAACTTTAGTATTTATAATGGATCCTCGTTGTCGATGTAGGTTGATGACCTGTTGTACTATGTAATAAAATGATATGCCTGTGATAAACTTACTAAATTTATGAATGGCTTTCGAGTCGCTTCTCTGAGTGAGTGGTGTGACGAGGCAAAAAAATATTTTCTGAATACATAATTGTACGTGCATTGCAACAGGTTATCGGATGAGGCCAATCAACAATAGTAGTACACTATTTGTACTAGTTTCACATGCTTCGCGCGTCGGGCGGGTGTTTTTACTGTAGCCATATGTTAATGTGTTCGTTGTACGTAACCAGCACCTCGAATCCTCGATATACTAGTAGTATAGTATATAGTAGGAGTAAGTAGTAGGAGTAGTAGGGTGCCATGGGCCAGAACAAGCATTCACGTCCAAGAGTACGGCACACACCACCACCACGACATCCATCTGACACCATATTATTTCTTGGAGTCCGTGCGAGAGCAATCTCTTCAACCTCGTCGTTTCTCTAACTTCAGCCATCGCGCGACGGGCGAGGTGGGGGTTTGCCGATAGTCGGTTTTCTTAACTGCCGTCCCACTTGTAAGGCCAACTCCAATGCACGACCCCAAACGGACCTCCGTTTTGACTACTCCTGTAGTAAGTTGGATTAGTGCCTTCTCGATGCATTCATTGTTGATCTGCGGAGGCTCGATCTTGCGTGCTTCTTTCTTCTTCGAGTGTAAAGAAGTAGACGTTGCTTCCTCGCATCTAGTCTCATGTCTAGCCTCTATTCTATACTAGCTAAAAGTGATAGAACATCTACTAAATTGCGCTCTATCAATATATGGATGTACTCTTCTTCCCAATACAAAAACTTGCATCCATTCTACTCCCTCCGTTGCACAATACTACATGCCTTCTATTTGTCAAAATATATATGTATCTAGACATGTCTTAGTATATAGGTACATACATTTTTGGACAAATGGAAGTCAAGTATTTTGGAATAGAGGGAGTACACAATAAATTTTTTAAGTTAGCACAACTAGTCTAATCCGAGAGCAGAACCAAAGATTTGGTCCGGTTCTTCCTCCTTTTGCCGACACGTGGGACATCCAGCATCCAGGTCATGTCATGAAAGAAAATAGAGTGCTAGTTGAAGCCACGAGATGTGCATCTTGGGTTAAACTGTAAATAGAATGTTACTACTCTTAAGTAACTCCAAAAGCGGCCACCGAAGATCTTTATTGGATTTGTTTTTCATCACCAGCACGTCGAGGTGAAAGATGTGCAGGTTCAGTGGGTCCTCTTGTGTTTTCACTGACATGTGGGGCCGCATGTGAGCAAACAGACGATGGGCTCCGCGCGTCCGCTGGCTGAGAAGAGAGATAGAGGAGGGCTGAGCACGGACTACAGGAAATTTGTTCTACGTACCTCGATATAGGCTCGATATAGTGAGGTGGCATGGGCCATAACTAGCATTCACGTCTAGCAGTACGGCACACGCCACCCACACGAGTCCCATCCGACACCAATTTTCTTGGAGTCCGTGCTACAGCCATCTCTTCTCCATCCTGTCCTCTTTTCTTAGCCATCGCGCGGTGGGCGGGATGGGGGTTTGCCGATAGTCGGTTTGCTCAACTGCGGTCCCACTTGTAAGTGAAAATGCAACACCGCATGCATTTCCGCTTGAGCGGCGTGCCGGACCAACCGTGTGGGGGTGCAACGCGAACACGGCAGGCTTTTCCTTTTGAACTCGTAACTTGTAAAATTTGGTTCTGCTCCATGGCGCGACCGATAGATAGAAAATAACGATTTTGCCTAGAGTAATGAGAAGTTTGCTTCTGGCGCCGTTCATGCATGGAGTACGTACGAAAAATATGAAGTTGATGCAAAAGGTAAGATAATTACTGTAGTATCATATACTACTACATGGATTTGACGGAAGGATAAAAATACATACGAATCCATCAACGTTCAATGACATCCTCACGCCCTAGTGTGCCTGGTCACCAACCGACATGTGAGGAGCAGCGGCGTTGGCGGCGAGCTCAACATGCTTCTGAACAGTGCCGCCCAAGGTTGCCCTACGCTCCAAGAAGGCCAGCGTTCTATCGTACTCCTCTTGCATGTACTAGTCCTTGTGGACGATTTGCGCGTAGACGTGGGTGATTATGTCGATGGTGTCTTGCTGCGCCAGGCGCTGCGCAGCGAGCGCGACCTCGAGGTGGACATTCTCCGACGCGACGGCGGGTAGTCGTAGGGCCACCAGTGCGTCGAAGAGGTTGTTACCATAGTGGCCGTTGAGGGTGGCGGGCATCGCAGAGCTTGGGCGCGTCGGCTGGAGGCTTACGTCAAAGTCATCAGCAAGCTTCTTGACGACGGTGAACTTGTCGAGGAAACCGACGAGGACCTCGTCAAACAAGGATGTGAAGCTGTCATCCAAGCGCACCCTCGCCCTGGCGGCCTCAAGCAATACTACCTGCCGGGCCGCAGGCCGGCATCGTGGACCATCTGGAACAGCCGGCTGATGCTCGCGCTCATCGCCTCCATGGGTCTAGCGTAGCTTCTAGTCAACTTATCTTGCAATTTGAGTGATCACTCAGCCCTTGGTTAGCGTGCGTAGGTGTGTAGGATTTTGTACTACTCCTCGACCCTCTACTGCACCTGCCTTTGGCTGTATAATAGGTGGGCCAGCCACCCCCTGGGGCCATGTGTCATTCACCCCCCGACCCGTCTCTCACACGCACCCTGCTAGTGTATATACTCCCTCCTTTCCGGTTTATAGGGCTTATCTCAACATTTTAGTTTTTCCATTTCATAAGGCTCAATTTGGTTGTTTTCCATCACATGTTTAGATTCCAAGGTGCATTAAATCATTGCATGCAAGTACTAAGAGAAAATTGACCAATGCATGTAATTTATGCATGCATGCGTGCATTGCAATTAATGCATTGGTAAACATACTTTTTTGAGGAAAACAAGAGCATTAATTGGGTGCTTTTGCAAACTACAAAAAGTATTCCACCACTCACCATCTACCTTGGTTGGTGAGAATTTTGAATTGAGCCTTATAAACCGGAAAGGAGGGAGTATAGTGGTTTTCTTTTTCTCTCCATATCAACCATTTTATATTGCATACGTGTTATTCAAGAGTGAAATGATGGTTACTTCTTCCGACTAACTTACTGTGTGATTTGACTGCTCCTTAGTGGCCCCTACACGTACTCCCCCTACGTGTATGCAACAGTCACACGTACACATGGACGCAAAAACGCACGCGACGCCCTAATGCATGCATGTCCGATCACACGATGGAACAGACACAGTGACGCTCAAGTGCTCAACCTACACGTGCATGCACACACATACTTAGTCAGGGTGAGCTAGTGACCGTATGAACACCGGAAAATATATATATTGAGCGCAATGAGCGTATTATGAAGTCCACTGACCGTATTTTTACAAATATACAGTGACAGACAGTGTATTTATCTCGTTTGAAATTAAGCCATGTTAACTGGAGAGGAGGCAGCATGGACTAGCATTACTTTGTTGTGTCCCGTCAACTTGCCGAACGAGGAGAAGGTTGCAGGACGGGAGAAGCTTGCGCGCGGTGGCTCACAGGACAAGGAGAAACTTTTGACTAATGCAAGCTCTCCCTCACTCAGGCGGTGGACGTGCAATAGTTAATTCGGTGTCAGATTGCCAGAAGCATACTACACTATACTACTAGGAACCGGATGGAGGAGCGTCTGCACTCTTATTGTAATTTTAAAATGTGATAAAGCAATCTTCAACACATTTGGTTCTCTTCGAGGGTTCTCGCATGTGATAATGGAAGTTGATTGCATGGAACACTCGCCACAATTCTCGCTTAATTCTGACTCATATCCTGTTACAAATAGTAATGCTCAGTAATATTTCCTCTTTTTTTTGTTATTCAGCATGTAAACAGGTTAGTAAACCTTGCGGCGCATCTTCGTGTGAACCGTGCTTGCTGCACTTTGAATGTGGCCGAGAGCTGGCTTGATGAAACACCTCGCTTCCTACTTCTTTTTTTGGCTTCCTAGTGACCAGTGTCTTGGCTGATCGTCCTAGGAATGCTTATATATGAATAAAGCTCTCTCATTTACCCGTAAAAAAGATTAAACCATATTAACCGGAAAGGAGGGAGTATGGACTAGCACTACTTTTTGGTGTGTCCCGTCAACTCGCAGAACGAGGAGAAGCTTGCAGGATAAGGTGAAGCTCACTTACGCCTTTTGACTAATGCAACTACCCTTGGTGGACATGCATTAGTCCATTCGGTGTCAGATTGTCAGAGGCATACACTGTAGTACCCAACATGCGGAGTACCATCATTGTTCGACTTCACAAAGGGGCGAAGAGCCAAGCATAGTACTAGTACGCGTACTTGGTTTTGAACCTTCATACTACTCCACCCTCCGTCACAGTTTACAGGGCGCGCTTCATTATGATACATTTCTCTCAATGCATTTCCACCACCAGAGAGACTTTAGACGTGTTTGGTTTAATGCTCAATTAATTAGGGTGTGGTAATCGCAATTAAGTCCACAATTTTCTATCCATGTACTGTACTACTACGGAGTGCATGCATGTGTGTACTCGGGGTGGAAGCACTGCATGCATGTGTGTACACATTATCCCCTCTAGTAATAGACGCCATGCTATAACTACCAATGCTATTTTTTAGGCCGATCGCTAGTCGCCTTGGTCCCACAGATTTTTTTTTCTTTTTTCTGAAGCGCGCTGTATAAACAGTGGCAGATGGAGTAGTATGAGCGGATTCAAAGAAGAGCGTATTGATGGTTGCTTCTTCAGAGAAACTTACAGTGGGAAAGGTGGGGCTTATGATTTGACTGCTCATTACTCACTATTAATGCGGCGCAACGATCGGGCTGAGTCTCCCATGCGGTTGTGCACTACCCCCTCGGTTCTTAAATATACTCCGGAGTATTTGTCTTTCTAAAATATGTTGAAATCTCTGTTAAGACGAATAGAATATTTAGGAACGGAGGGAGTACACATACGAAGCAAAATGAGTGAATCTACACTCTAAAATATGCCCGTTTGAAATTTGTAAAAAGACAAATATTTAGGAACGAAGGAGTATAATTTCATGCATGGCACATGGACCCGGATGATGAAGAGGCTTCTGGCAATGCTATCAAGCTTCCATCATTTGTTTACATAATTGATGTACTATACAAATAATTTTCCAGCGACATGAAACTGTATAATGGCGTGAGCTTTCAGCTTTTGTTTCGCGTGTCTTGCCATCGATGCTCTTTCGGAAACAATAAAAAACTAACTTCCTTGCTAATGCATGTCAATTATTAGCAGATCAGAGCTAATAATTACATCACAACTGAAGACAAAGTTGTGAGAAGGTGTTAAATTAAAATTTATCCATGCTTTCATTGGCAGCAACGTCCCCCCAACTCTGTCTAAATCAACAAGGCATGTTGGGAAAAAAGTAGCTGTCTGGAGCATGCAACATTCCGATCATTTTGTGCAGTTCCACTAAAATAGAGCTGAGCGTCCCTGTTCCAAAGATATCAAGTGTGATTACGATAATAGAGGACTGCTGATGAAACAATAAACACACAAATAGAAGCTAGTCACCTTTGCGGTCTCTCTTAAGACTAACTAGTTGGAGAAGATTAGGCTCGGAGTTGGATGAGGAGGATAGAGCAAAACCAATCTCCCTTTGTGCAGTCGCACTGAAATGTAGGGACGTTGCCAGTGTGACATTTTAGTACAACTGCAGAAAACACTCTTAAGAAAAAGTGATTTGTGCAGTTCACCAAAAGGTCACAATAGCAACGAGGTGAAATGGATAGCCCTGTTTGCAAAAAAGAGGTAGAAAGGAAACAATTACTGGCCAATAACAGTTGATGACACATGCGACGACAAAAAAGAAGCATATTCCTTGTCCTAAGGGAAGATAACAACACGGTTGTGTTTGTCTAAAATGGTGTGAGGACGAGAATGCAATATGGAAAGTACGCCAGACGAGCTACGTTTTGGGCAAAGAACTATGGAAGATCCACATGCAGCGACGTGGGAAAACGGGCAGTGGAGCAAGGCCGGAGGGGATACCTGGAGGTCGGCGGGATGTAACTAGGTGAGCGGTGGCGGGCGGAATCTGCGAGCAGGTGGCGTAGGCCCTGCCGCACCGGAGCTTGGTCAGAGAGAACGGCATGTACCGCAGATCGGGACGTGCTGCCTCGGCGACGTCGAACAGAGAAACGATGCACTTCCTTCCTTTCCCCCGGCGGACGGGATGCGGCCGAATCAGTGACCAACGGTGAGAGAGAGAGAGAGGCCACCACACTCCCTTTCCCCCGACGGACGGGATGCGGCCGGATCAGTGACCAACGGTGAGAGAGAGAGGCCACTGCACTCCCTTTCCCCCGGCGGACGGGATGCGGCCGGATCAGTGGCCAACGGTGAGAGAGAGAGAGAGAGAGAGGCCACCGGAGCCTTGTGTGAGATACTTTGAACAGCGGACTACCTTTTCCTCCATAAAAATCGTTTTATATTCTATGCACGTGCCATTGAGCACTATAACTTTATTTAATTGAACATATGCAATGTGTGTGAAATAGAGTCCTGGATATAACATATATATAGAGGGGGCGATCCACGAGAAGAGAGTGGAGGTATCATCGGGTTGAGGTGTCTATAGAATCGAAGAGAGAGATGATGTGTGTGTGTGTGCGCGCGCGCGATCGATAAAGAGTGCCATCGAATTTGTGTGTGCCCACGTCAAAGATATAGAGTGGCTGGCCTACTGGAATGTGAGATGGGACATGTGCAGTTTGTCTCTGTGGCATGGATACCTACCTGCAGCGCTCGACTATCGGTGTGTGGTGGGGGAAGAGGGAGGCCCAATTAACTATAGAGGTACTATGGCTGGTATATGTGTGGAGGAGGAGAGAGGCCTACCTCATGTATTAAGGAGATCGATCTGCCTCATGTATTAAGGGAGATCGATCGGCATCCATGCATATGTGCAGGAGATGAATAAGGTTGGGAGAGAGATAGAGCTAGAGTGTTGGAGGGGGTGGTAGTGGAGTTGCTTCTAACAAATGGTGGGATAGGCTTGCTAGACAAACGGAGGGCACGCCCGCAATATCAATAAGAGAGGAGATGGCTGCTTGTTGTCTGTGCACGTGCGTGTGAGAGACGGGTCAGGAGGCATGCACGAATGATGAGGGGGACGATGTGGCTGTGGTAAGCAGACGTAACTACATAGGAAGATCAATCGCCCTTTGTAAGAGAAAGGAGAGACATAACTTGTGAGGTACGTCGATCGATGGGAGGGGGGTAGTTAAAGTCGATCTAGGTATATGTTGGGAGATTGATCGGTATACATGCATGTGTGTGTTAGAAGCAAATGAGGCACGAGGAGAAGGATAGAGAGAGAGAGAGGGATGCATGTAGGAGGTGGTACGAGAGGCATACTATATCGAGGGGGAGGAGTGTGCGACGAGAATGATGAAAAGAGTGGTGGGAGTGAGGCATGGACGGTGACAAGAGAAGAGGGGAAGCTTGTGTTTGTGCTAGGCACACCTGGCTAGAGAGGCATATCGATCGATGTGTGTCGTAAAGGAGCTGGGGGGGCTACATACGCCGTGGGTGAACGACCTAAAGTGAAAACACGAATTTGCGTGATGGAGCTAGAGAATGTTGAGGGAGGGTGAGAGGGATGCGGGCGTGTGCATGCACAAGAGAAAGTTAGCGCTAGCTACAAAGATAAGAGGGTTGTGTGGGTGTACAAGACGAATAGAGATCATATATACTTCATTATAAAAAGCGAATTCAGATATTTGAAGAATTTATCATAGTGTTTAAAACCGACGGATGTGTGAATATATATAACGGTGATAAACATGGTGTGGTTATGAACATGGTATGCTACATTTAATATATTTTATCTCTACTCTTATAAAAAACGGAGTTGTTGATTATGGTGTGCCTGCCATCCTGCATTATAGGCCGTCTGATTTATATCTGGCGGATAGCAAGGAAACTTTGATGGTTGAAGTTGGCAACAATCATGATCGTAGATTCTTATTGAAATAGAGAAACGAATTCAAATTTAGTTCGAATTGCAGCGGTAGTATAGACATTTGGAATGCACTAAAATGTTGGTATGAGTAGGTTACATGCATTATACAGCAAGCAAAAAAATTTAATTGGACATAACATGGATTCATACTCCCTCCTTCCATCTACATAGGGCGTAATGAGATTTTTAAGACCGCCTTTGACTATTGACAAGATTAATAGTACATGACATGCACAATGTGAAAATTATATCATTAAAAGAACCTTTCACAGACGAATTTAACGGTGTGCTTTGTGTAAGTTGCATGTCATATATCATTGCTCTAATATTTGGTCAAAGTTAGCATCAAAAAACGCATTAGGACCTATATAGATGGAAGGAGGGAGTAGCTTTGAATAGCATTTGTATAGTAAAATGGGGCAAGACTCTCTGGTGTGAATAGTTTTATTTTTTTCATTTTCTTTTTCATTGAGGGAAGTGCGAATTGATTTGGTACGTACAAGTACAATATTACGACACGTTAGGCTTGTCCCTGAAATTCAACCCACGTCCTGTTATATCCCGAAAATTCAGATATCGTGCTCCCAAAACTGGCGCCTTCACAACCCGCGCCTTGCTATCCTGAAATTACAACGCGCGCGAAAACTCCCTCCAGCTGCCAAATCCCGACACGTGAAATCCCCCTTCTAACCCTGAGCCAAAAGCGCCGCTAGTTCAAATCAGTGGGGGTACTTTTGTAACACACCCTACATTTTGGACAAGCGCGTTCCTAAGTCATGCTTCACCCCCTCCCATCACCCCCTTTTCGCCATTCGAAATCCCAGGCCGCCATAACCTCTCCGCTCCAGCCGCGAAACCCCACCCTCCTCCGTCCGCCATGTCACCGCTGCCCAGCCGGAGCCTCTTCCCCGACGATGACGTCCACCGCAACAGCTCGACGTCCCTCGTCCACCTCCCCGAATGAGGATCCTCGTCCATCTCGCCGTCCCGCCGGTTCAGCTGCCCCGTCCTCCACCTCCAAGGAGCTGCTCCGATGATCGCCTCATCTATCGCGGCTGCTCCATCCCCACAGTGCCGCCTTAACCTGCTCCACCGGAACCGCAACATCCTCACCGACTCCTCGGACGAAGCCGAGGCCTACTCGGCGCCACCAAAGAGGTTGTACACTCATCGCATCGCACCTTCTCCTTAACTCGACCTCCCGGCGCCGATGGTGCTCCATCCCGCACCCCCATGGAGCGGCTACCTTGAAGCCGGCGCCACGGGCGACATCTCCACGGCTGCTCTTTCCCAGTGCGAGGCCCCTTCGGCGGTGGCGTCCATACCAGCCAGATCTGCTGCTGCTGCTCCGGCTCTCGCTCGATCGCTCGCTCACCCAGCTGCTGCTGCTACTCTCCCCCTCGCTCATGCTGCTGCTCTGCTCCGATTAAGCCACACTTCAGTCGACTGAATTGACTTTTGGGTCAATCGATTTTCAGGGGTTGGGGGGGCTCGCCGGA
>NC_041382.1:604500756-604570120 GCF_002162155.2 Triticum dicoccoides | reverse complement strand
GGGGCCTAGAGGGCTGGCCGGGGCGGCGGTGGCGAGTTGTTTCGGGGTGGCGAGGCGGCGTTGGGGCCGGAGGTTCGGCCGGTGGTGGCTGGCGGCTCAGGGGGGTGCAGGTTGAAGATGAACTGCAGGCCCTCCCTAAACTACATGTCAAGTGCCTCTCTGCTACCATTGCGTCCATTTTCGACAGTAGCATTCAGATTCCACAGTAAATTTCAGTTTCGACAGTTAAGTTCAGAGTCAATAGTTTTTACCTCATCTGTTGTAGTCAGGTGGTTTTTGGTGATGTTAATTTTACATCCATTTTACATCATCTATTGGAAATGCTATTAGAATCCCACTTGAGATTGACGATGTCTGTCTTGTGCCACTTCAGCCTTGACGTCTTACGGCTCACCGGAGCTGCTCCAATGACAGAACGATCCATCACAACAGAGCAGTGCCCTGGACGCCGTCTACAGATTCCTCAGATCTTCCTCCACACCTCCGATAGCCACCTCTGCCTCAACTGCTTCAGCGACCAACCCAATGATGCTGAGGTCGACACAACTACGGCAAAGAGGTTGTACACTTGTTGCATCACTTATTACTATACATTCACGTCGATCCATTAGGGCTATTTTGGTTCAACAGAAAAACATCGATCCACTGGTTGTTACCATCACTCTAAATTTCTGCATGCTCTCCTTACATAATCTCACCATATTTTTTTCGTATGCATGTCAGATATTGTACACAGTCATGCTGAACATGTATAGAAAAAGAGAAGAGTTTTGCACGGTAATACAATGTCATGCAGACATCACTCCATGGTGGGTTCAATGGCAAACCCTCCCCACCCCTCTCCAGATTGTAATCCAGAGGAAGATATCTGTTCTGAGGTGGATTCGGACACCGCTAACCACTCCTATTTACCCCCATGGTGTTTGCTCTACCTTGGCATGATGATGTTAGTCATATCATGCATATGTTGCCTTGCAGTGCCTACTTTTGACATCATATATGTCATCTACTTAGTTTAGACATGTTCTGTAATGCCACCTGTTTAGTTTCTATATCATATATGGGAACTATGCAGTCTCATGTCTTTTAGCCAGCCATAATATATGTGAAATGTGCAATGCCATCCTATTTAACCAGGCATCATATATTTGAATGATATCTTGCCCATCCTTTTCTTCATTACATTTTGATTTATCGACAATGTTTGTACATTAAACTACTCTTCCTGTGAATCAGCCATTTGGATGCGAGATGGAAAAATCTGGAGTGAAAACAAGGCCTTCAGAGCAGACAGTGCTACCTGTCGAAGCAGATCTCTTGTTGGGTCCCGATAGCTCCTCAGAGATGGATTCAGAGACAGATGACCAGTCCTATTCCCCCACTGAGGTGTATGCTCTAACTTGGCATTGTTATACTGCTCATATCATGCATACGGTGTCTTGCATTGCATAGTTTAGACATCATATACACAATATTCAACACCATGTTCTTAGTTCAGACATCATATCGAATGCCCTCTGTTTAGCATATAAATCATATATGTGAATTAAATGATGCGATCCTGATTACTTAGATAACATGTAGGTGAATTATGTCAGGCGATCCGGTTTAGTTATTCATCATATCTTTGAATTATGTTATGCTATGCTATCCAGTTTAGATAGACATCATATATGTGAAATTATGTCATGCTATCCGTTTTAGTTAAACAATATACATGTCAACTATTTCATGCCCTCTTTTTTCCACACTATCTATTGCATCTGTCTCTCATACAATGTCTGTACATTCAAATATGTTTCCTATTTATCAGCCATTTGAATTGGAGCAGGTGATGCCAGTATCTAGCGGACTAAAAACACGGTCTTCAAATAAAACAGTGCTACCTCTTGGTGGAGATAGCACCCCGGTTGTACATGCACAAGAACCAGTCCTACCACACATAACCCAAACTCTCGTAGATTGTACCCCTACTACGATGGACAGAGAACCAGCTTCACCCAATCTAACCCCAACCCCAGCCGATAGTAACCCAGTTCATGTTGACACAACACCATCTCCACCACAGAGCTCCCAAACAAGAGCAGTTAGTAAGGCAGCTCCAGTGCCCAAAGGGCCAGTACTATCATGGCGAACCCCAACTCCACCAGTTAGTACGCCTATTCCCGTGGAGGAAGCACAACCAACTAGTCATAGTTTAACATCTATTGCATTTGATGTTGTTAAATCGTATGTGCGTATCTTCCCATCTTGGAAATATTATACTGAAGATGAAGGAAAATGCCAGTTGCAGGTGTTTGTCCAGGAGTTATGTGTAAGTAATGTTATTCATGGCAATTACTTTGCTTTGTACCATACATCCTACCTCCATGATGGTTATAATACAACAAATTTTCCCATTTTTCTCTATAGAGAAGGACCGCTTTGGAAACTCAGGATGAGGTAACCTATGCTAATACCTCTGCTTTCTTCAAGAATGCTTGGTGGCAGTATCGGAATTACCTGAAGAAAACGTACTTCACCGGCAAAGAAACTCATCAAATTCCCTTACGTTCTCCTGAGACACATTTACTGGACGATGACTGGGAACGCCTTGTTCTGTACTGGTCCCGAACCAAGAATGTGGTAAGGTCTATGAGTTCATTTTCTATTTTTAAGTATTATATTCTTGCGTCTTACTGTACTCTGTTCATGTAGAGCAAGTGCCTAAACCTGAAGAACAACTGTTCTAATTTAAGATTCCATTGCTACCATAGGACATAGATATATGTTTGTTTGATGCTTTTATTATGTACTAGTACTTGGCAATAGAAGACTTGGTAGTTTAATCCTGTCCACCTTACTAATGAACTGGTTCACCGAAATGAGTTTCATATACTAGTACATGCTAAACTTGTTATGTGTCTGCTTGTTTCTTCTTTTAGAATGCTGACATAATATTGGGGAAGAGTGCCTTATTAAGCAACGGTGAAGGAAGTAATGCAGATAAGGTTCAGGATAGTGACACATCCTGTCTTGGTTTAGTGTTGGAGTTACTGGCCACTACCGCTTGCACAAGCTATTCAAACTCACTGTCTGAATCAGTTCGGTTTGTTGAGTCTCAACTACAAGCTGAAAGACATCGATCAGCTGTGCTGCGACAAGAAGCGGAAGGACTGCGGAAGTCCCTGGAGCATTCAGATGCATACTTTCTGGTGCAACAGCAGGCGTTGGAGGATTTTAGCACCAAACAGGACAAAGCTAATCAGCTTGCTAAGCTTATTGCCAGCATGGTGGATACCCAGGATAACGTTTCTTGAGATCTTCTAAAGTTGTTTCAGTTATGCTCTTGTTTTGCTGCCGCATTTATTTGCACTGGTGGCCAATCTTAACGGCCAGTGTATATGATATGCTGCTTTGTTCCCAATATTTGCACTGGTGGTGAACTTTGATGCCCAGTGGATGTAATATATGTAATAGCCGTGATAGCCTAGCGTTAGTTGCTTGCTTATTTATTTCCTTGTTGTCTTGTTTATTTGTTTGCTTGTAGTCATTGCAGTTCTTTTTCCGCGGTTAACTAGTGGCTGTAATAACCTATTTTTTAAAACTAGGCCACAATAACCATGGGCTAATATTTACTGTAGTGACACTGGGCCTCCTACGGGCCGTAGAAGCAGTGGGCCTTTTTACGGGCCGTAGAAACAGTAGGCCTTCTACGGGCTGTAGAAACAATGGGCCTTATACGGGCCGTATGATCGATTGGCCAAACATGGGCCAATAACAGGCCGCATTATGGCCGTAAACGGTCTAGAGTTGGAATCGTCCGTTCATGGGCCGACCGTAACGGGCCATCGTTAATAGGCCGTATTTGATGACGCTATGAAAATGGCCCAATGTATTAACAGACCACAAACGGGCCGACTGTAACCACGGGCTGAATTTGGCCCACAAGCAGAAAATGACAGTAATGGGCCGTAAGTAAACGAATGCTGGAAATGAGCCCAAGAATAAATGGGCTCTGAGAAGGCCGAAAGATAACATGGGCTGGAAACGGCCCAACGGAATAACGGGTCGTTAATGGGTATAAAGTGATACACTGTTCATTACGGGCCAGTTTCACCACGGGCTGTTAATGGTTGTAAAGTGATACACTGTTCATTACGGGCCAGTTTCACCACGGGCCGTTAATAGGCCAAGAGTTACATAGGGACTCATATGGGCCGAAAGACGTCATGGGCCATACATGGGCCAGAAGTGAAAATGGGCTGGAATCATATTGGATGGCCCAGATGACGCTACTGGGCCTAATTCGGATAGGGCGTAACGGGCCTTGGGTTAGCGGGCTATAAATGGGCTATATGCGAACATGCCGTTAACAGGCTTTCCATGGGCTGGCCCGCCAGCTTTTGACCAAGTCAAATGGGCCGGCCTTTTCACAGGAATGGGCCTCTGTTGGGCTGTGCCACGTGTCGATGTATCATAGGCGCCTATCTGACCAACTGACGAACTGACATGTGTTTCGTCCGGCCAATAAGAATTTTACATGTGGAAATTTCCCATTGGTCGGGGCTGTTAACGGGTTATCGGATCCAAAACCCGACCCAATAGCTTAACGGTGTTCCATTACGGTGGATGCCACGTGTCGGTCACCCTTGACGAAAGCACTTCTGTGATGCGCGATTTATCGTCATGGAAGTGGACACTTCCGTGATGATAATTTTGGTAATGTCATGGAACACTTCTACGACAGCACAGGTATGACTATCTTGGTTTTGTCATAAATTTGTCATGGATGTACATGCATGACAAAAAAGCGACCTACTGTGACAAACACGTATCATCATGGAAGTGTATTTTTTTGTAGTGGGACGTATACCCGCCGGGCCTGACGGGTATGATGCCTGGATGGACAGAAATGGCCGTGCCCGAGACCATGCCTACTCATGTCTATCTCCCGACCTTTGACGAGATGCTCCTTGGTTCTATGGTCTAGCTCACCCGATCTGCTTCACACACAGGGTGATGGAACATCAATTCCCTAAAGGATTTAAGCCCATCAATATAGAATCATAGGATGGCACCACCGATCCAGCAGTATGGATCGGGGACTTCCTCCTCCATATACACATGGCCAATGGAGACGATGTCCACATCATTAAATATTTGCTGTTCAAGCTAAAGGGGCCGGCTAGGCATTGGCTTAACAGCCTGCCTCCTCATTCTATTGGTAGCTGGGAGGCCTTAGAGGATGCCTTTCGAGCAAACTTCCAGGGCACGTACGTCCAACCTTTGGACACTTATGACCTCACCCATGTCACCGAGCAGCCAGGCGGGTCAGCTCGGAAATTCTGGAACAAGTTTCTCACCAAGAAAAACCAGATCATAGACTGCTCCGAAGCCGAGGCCATCACCACATTCAAAACAACATCCGAGACGAATGGTTGACCCGCCAGGTCGGCCAGGATAAGCCAAGGACTATGGCGGCCCTCACCTCGCTGATGACTCGCTTTTGCGTAGGGGAGGACAGTTGGCTCGCCCATAGTACTCACAACGGCGAGGCAGGCACCTCGAAAACATGCGATGCCAATGGAAAACGCAAGCGTAGAAAAACAAGCGTAGGTAAGCCCCGATCTTTCTCTGTGTTTGATGGATGCTATTTGTCCTAAAAATATGCTTTGAGTGCTAGCAATCATGGAAGACTATATGATAGTTGAGTATGTGGAATTTGCTAGATCAAAGCTCTTACATAGACCCTTCCTGAAAGTAAGATGAATTGCAATTGTTTGGTGACTGAGAACATAGTTTGTTAGTTCTCAAGAAACTTTATGGTCTATAATTTGACATGTGAATAGCTTGTTACTTGATCATGAGAAGTTTTATGAGATGTTCTACTGTTTATGATAAAGAATAATGCTAGAATAAGTGTTTGGAATTATCATTGATCAAATTTATGCACTATGCTAGCATCTACACTTCATAAATTATTTCTTTTATCATTTACCTACTCGAGGATGAGCAAGAATTAAGCTTGGGGATGCTGATACATCTCCAACGTATCTATAATTTATGAAGTATTCATGACATGTTTACAACAATTTTATATGGTTTTGGTATGATTTGATTAGAACTAACCCGGACTGACGTTGTTTTCAGCAGAACTATCGTGGTGTCATTTTTTGTGCAGAAATAAAAGTTCTCGGGATTGGCTGAAATTTTACGGTGATTTTTTATGGACCAAAAGAGAACCCCGAAGCACAAGAATTGGACCAGAAGAGTCCTGAGGCAACGACAAGGTAGGGGGCGCGTCCTACCCCCCGGGGAGGGTGCTCCTACCTTGTCGCTGCCTCGTGGACCCCCTTGACATGACACCGACGCCAAAAATTCCTATAAATACCAAAACCCCTAGAAATAAACCTAGATTGTGAGTTCCGCCGCCGCAAGCCTCTGTAGCCATGAAAAATCAATCTAAGCCCTCTCTAGCACCCTGTCGTAGGGGGCCATCATCACCATGGAGGCCCAACACCAGAGGGAGAGCCTCTACCCATCTAGGGGGGAGGCCATGGAGGAGGAAACACAAGGGGGAGACTCTCTCCCCTTCTCTCTCGGTGGGGCCGGAGTGCCGCCAGGGGAACCATCGCTGCGGCGATCGTCTTCATCAACATCACCTTCCTCATCTCTTTTACGTGGTCCACTCTCCCACACCCCGCTGTAATCCCCTACTTGAACATGGTGCTTTATGCCACATATTATGATCCAATTATGGTTGCCATCCTATGATGTTTTGAGTAGATTTCTTTGTCTTCTGGGTTGATTGATGATCTAGATTGGTTTGAGTTGTAAGTTTTTATTTTGGTGCGGTCCTATGGTGCCTTCCGTGCCGTGCACACATGAAGGATTCCCGTTGTAGGGTGTTGTAATACGTTCATGATTCATTTATAGTGGGTTGCTAGAGTGATAGAAGCTTAAACCCGAGTAAGGGGGTTGTTGCGTATGGGATGAAGGTGACTTGATACTTTAATGTTATGGTTGGGTTTTACCTTAATGATCTTTAGTAGTTGCGGATGCTTGCTAGAGTTCCAATCATAAGTGCATATGATCCAAGAAGAGAAAGTATCTTATCTTATGCCTCTCCCACATATGAAATTGCAATGACGACTACCGATCTTGTTAACAATTGCCTAGGATAATTCCGCACACCGACCCATCATTATTCCACACTCTCTATTTATAATATATAGTAATACATTCTAAGTTTATGATAACAACACCTATTTTTATATTTTTTTAGTTCTCCGATATCATGCAAAGTTATCCTCCTCATACCCACAACATAGTTTTATTTCTTGTTTCTAGATGGAAGCAAACGTTCGGTGTACGTAGAGTCGTATCAGTGGCAGATAGGACTTGAGAGAATATTGATCTTACCTTTAGCTCCTTGTGGGTTCGACACTCCATACTTATCACTTCTACCTTTGGAAATTGCTACGATGATTCCTTGCACTTGGGGATTATCAGCATGTTGAGAACATTGTAGTCGTGGTGAGTCACTGCCATGAACTTGGCGAGGGACGGATACCCGAGGATGGCGTTGTACGGGAGGCGAATGTGGGCAACGTAGAAGTTGATGAGCTCGGTGCGGTAGTCATGCTTGCCGAAGGCGACAAGGAGGCGAATATGTCCCAAGGGAACGGTGGAGCCATCGGTCACCCCTGAGAAGGGCTTGGTGGGGAGGAGCTGGTCGTAGGGCACCTGGAGCGTCTCAAACGTCTCGACGGAGAGGACGTTGAGCCCGCGCCACCGTCAATGAGTGTCTTGGTGATGAGGACGTTGCTGATGGTCGGTGAGCAGAGCATTGGGAGCGCGCCAGCAGCAGCTGAGCACTTGAGCTGGTCTATAGAGTCGAAGGTGACGGCGTACTAGGGCCACCTGAGGGGACGCAACGCCCCGATCTTGGGAAGGGCCGCGTTCACCTCATGAGTGAACCTCTTGAAGATGCGATGAGAGGCGTGGTCCTGAGCGCCACCCAGGATGCAGGCAATGGCGCGAGGCTTTTGGAAGCCCCCAGCCCCATCATCTTGGCGGCGGTCGTTGTTCCTCCTTGGCGGCGGCGGCAACGGAGGGAGGCCGGTGTTGCCTTGAGGACGGTCCTGACGAGGCTGGTCTCTCCAGGGGCCATCGCGAGGCTGGCCCTGCCAGCGGTCCTCATGAGGCTGATCACGCCAGTTCTGGCGGGGGTCTCGGTTGTCCTAGTGGCCTCCATCGCGGTCTCCTCCCCGGTCGTAGCCATGGTCGTTGCGCTCGAGACGGTGGCCAAGCGCCCACCGCGGACTGCCCTGAGCTCCTGGCAGTCGTTGGTGTTGTGGTTGTGGACGTTGTGAAAGACGTAGAACGGGCGGCTGCCCTGGGAGGATTCAGTGTGGTCACCTATAGCCGCGCTTCATCTCAGGTTCGGCTGCGAGCACAATAGGGCCCTTGCGCTTCACGTCTTTGGCCTTGGCCTTCTTGTCTTCAGGATCGGCCTTCGGGAGCTCCAGGAGGGAGAGGCGACCTTCCTCTGCCCTCGCGCACATGGTTGCCATGTTGAACATCTCCAGAGCCGAACACAGATCTTCATGTATGGCGAGCTCTTCCTTCATCTTGACATCCCGGACGCCATCAGTGAATGCTGAAAATGATGGCCTCGTCCGACACCTTAAGGATCTTGAGGCGAACGTTGGTGAAGCATTGTACGTATTTGTGAAAGGATTCACCCGGCTGATGCTTGATGCGCCGCAGGTCACCTGCAGCAGGGGTGCGGTCGCGAGTGCCTTGGAAGTTGGCGATGAAGCGCTCGCGCAGCTCGTCCCAGGAGGAGATCGACCCCACCGGAAGGTTCAGGAGCCATGAGCACGCGCCATCCTTGTGGGCCATGGGAAAACAGATTTCCATGACTTTGTCATTACCATTCGCCGCCTCGATACTCAACTCGTAGAGCTGGAGGAACTCAGCAGGGTCAGGGGTGCCGTCGTAGCGTGGAGGCAGATCCGGTTTAAACTTGCCGGGCCAGACGACACGGCGCAGCTCCGGGGTGAATGTGCGGCAACCTGCCGCACTCACAGGGGCTAGCCGTAGGGGAGGAGCTTGGTCTTGAGTCTTGACGCCCACGCGCCACCGCCTCTGGCAGCACACGGTCTTGACGGGGCGGTGCTGGAAGCGCACACGCTTCTCCTTGGGGCCGCTACACCACCTGACAGCTTTCTTCATCGCGCATCGGCGCCTTGCGCGGTGGGTCACGCTGGGGAGCCTCACGCCTTGGCCAAGATTGATATGTATGTTTTCCGGTCTATTTTTCTTCTTTGACCAAGATTGATGGGCAGTTTTTTAGAGGAAGTGGTGCATAGTAGTGGGTTCAATCTTGCGGTGCTCTAACCGAGTGACAATAAGGGCCAAGACACGTATTGTATTTTTTCCACTAAGGATAAAATGACGGGGATTAATCTTATTGCTAGTTTTCTATCTATCCACATTATGTCATCTTGCTTATTGCAATACTGTATTTCTTGCAAACTTAATAGCTTGAGATGCATGCTGGATAGCGGTTTTGGGGTGGAGTATTCGTAGTAGACGTCCATAAGTTTAATGGTCTACTTATCATAGATGTAATGCCTATATGAGATTATGCCATGAATGATCATAGTCATAAATATTGCAATATTTTTAATTGCCCAACTGTAATTTGTTTTCCATGCCATACGCCTGTTTTTGAGAGAGTTGCCATTAGTGAACCTATGGCCCCAAGGTCTATTCTCCATCAATACTTTCTTCTGCAAAATTGTCTATTTGTTTGCCATTTCACTATGCCATTACCTATCTATCTATCTATCTATCTATCCATCTATCTATCTGTCTGTCTGTTTGTCTATCTATCTATCTATCTATCTATCTATCTATCTATCTATCTATCTATCTGTCTGTCTGTCTATCTATGTATTTGTTTTTAACCTTATAGCTAGCAAGACAAGGGGCTTGACAATCCCCTTGCCACATTGTGTGCAAGTATTTTATTTTGTTTATGTGCAGGTGTTGCTTATCTTGTTAGCGTGAAGCTCATATTGGTTCGGTAAATCCTGGTTCCTTACCGAGGGAAAGCTTTGTTGATATCTACATCACCCTTCCTATTTGGTGGCACCGAAGCCTGGGCACGTGCAATAGGCCTTGAACCACCCCGCCCCAAGGAAGCCGATCCCATCCACCTCCCCTCGATAGTCCCCAGTGGAGGCGCCAAGGAGAGATGAAGACAACACGTGGTAGCGGGAGGGAGCGAGGGACTCCTACATGCTTAGTTCGTGCGTCTGACACCCTGCAGCCACAAGTGCGAGAGAGTAGGGCTTGGTTTTCTTGGCTGAGGACAAATAATGGGGAATTTTCAGAGTAGAACCCTTTGTGGTAGTAAATTGGGAATATATAGATATTAGACAAGTAAAAAGAGCACGCAAAAACCGAAATGGGGGGGGGAGTGAAAGGAACCGGTGGGAGAAAAAAATTACTCTGATCGATCAACAAGGCAAGTCCTAACGAAACGACGTACATACCCCCCCTTTAGTAGTAGAGATGCCGAGCACGAAATAATAGGTTGGTCATAAAAAAATGAAATAGAAAAAAGGAAACCAAAAAATAAAACATATAAAAAAGGAAAAATAAAAATGCAAGCATGCGTCAAATGGACCGGCCAACTTTGATTATAGTTGATGTTTTGATAATTAGTGATTTGACTTGAATGAGATAATGCATGATGTTGTTTTGAGAAAGTGCCAATTTGATTGAGTTAACGCATGAGTCAAATGAACCGGCCAAAATTGGCCACGCTTGAGCGAAAGGTCCTGTAAGACGCTCGCGGGCAAAATATAGGATTGGTGGGAAGTGAGGCGATGCTACCAACTTCCCCTTTAGGAATAGAGACTGCCTCTTTCCTTTGCTCCTGCTATGGTGTCGAGCTCGAGAGCTCCTATTCAGCGCTTCGAGCGCCAGCCGGCTGAATCAACACTCATGTGTGCCTCCCACATTGGCTGGCCCAAGTACACGAGCAGCTCACTCGCTCAAGTGCTCCACCCTTCATTCGCTCACTCGATCGCCTCCACCCTTCATTCTCTTACTCGATCACTCCTGCCCTTCATTCACTCGGTTGACCAGTCAACAACCATTGACTTTTTAGAAATAAGAACCTAGATTTTTTTAAATATTTTAGAAAAGCTCATGAATTAGATTTTTTAATGGAAAATCTGGAAAAAATTATGAATTTGAAAAAGGTTCGTAAATTTAGGAAAAAATCTCAAATTTTTAAAAAGTTCATGAAATGTTATAAAATATTAAAATATTTCACAAACTTTCAAATAGATTATAAAATTTGAAAATATTATGTGAAATTGAAAAAGTTCAGGAAATTGGTAAAACATGCGAATCTGGAAAAAAATCAAAATTTAAAATGAAGTTATTTTTTGGAAAATGTTCATAAAAGAAAACGGTTACGTGAACTTGAAAAGGTCCGTATATCTGAAAAAGTACACGAATTGATATTTTTTCTAAATTTGATTTTTTTTCACAAAACTGGAAAAGAAATCCATGGGTTTTTGATAGAAAAACGTAAACGTGAAAAAGAAAAGACAAATAAAAAAAAAATAAAAAATGCAAACAAGAACTAGTGAAAAAACCACAAAAAAACAAGCCCAAGAAACCGGCAAGAAGCTTCTAAAGTCGGTGATAACGGGTTGGCGGCCCATCTAGATTAGGGCGCAAGTGGGTGGATGTGCGCCCTGTATGGTTTGCACTATATTTGGCGCCTAGGGATTTGGGCCGAGCTCCCCAAGAAAAACAATAGAATTTTTTTTCAACAGTTCTATTGTTTTTCTACAAATGAGCAGCTGAGCTGGTTTCAAAAGCAAAGACGATTGGGCGGAACTATAAACAGTTGTAATTTTCTAAAAAAGGAGATAAACGAGTATGCCAATAGTACTCGTGCGGTTTTTCCCCTAGCGACTTGAGCTAGGGTTCCCCCGTCCTTCGGCGGGCGCCACCGTGAGTTCCGATGTGATGGATTGTCCCCTGCTTCAATCGTAGCTACCGTCCACTGCCACTGGCTGCCTGCTTTGTCTTCTCGTGACCTGAGCGGCTAGGGTTTCGCCAACTAGGAAGATGGCTACGCCCTCGAAGGCTAGCGGATCGCGATCCAAAGCTCCTGAAGATCCTAGTGTTTTATTGAAACATTTGCATCTCAAGGAGCATGAGTTGGGTAATCTAGTTTGGGAAGAAGAAGCAGACGAACCAGATGAGAAACCAAAGTGGCCTGCGCTGGCTAGGGTTTTGACGAACAAATCCTTTGGGCAGGGGGTGTTGATTGCCGACATGAAAGCGGCTTGGAACCCTGCCAAGGAGATGGTTTGGAGAAGGATTAACCCTAACATGTTTTCGGTACAATTTAATTGTCTAGCAGACTGGAATAAGGCGCTCCATGATGGTCCTTGGGATCTCAGGGGCATGGCTCATTGCTGAGTATGATGGCTTCAAGAACCCGGAATCAGTAAGGTTGGAAAAATTGAGATGTGGTGTCAGATCCACCAACTCCCAGATATGGTGCTTAAGAGGGAACAATTCGTAAAGAACATGGCACAACGCATACGTGAAGTGGTGGAGCTACAGATTGTTCTGTCGAATGGATTCATTGGTGAGTTCATACGGTTTAGAGTTAATCTTGACGTCACAAAAAAGCTGACAAGGTTTTTTGGCTTTACAAAGGCCGAAGAAATTGAATATTGCCAAGTCAAGTTTGAGAAACTCCCTGTTTTCTGTTATATGTGTGGCCTGCTAGGACATTGGCATGAAGAATGTGGCTCCGGTGAACATGATGATAAAGATATGGAGTGGGGTGCTTTTATACTTGCTGCTAGAAGGGGCGCCAATGCTAACCGGACCTCGGGCAGAGGCTATGGCCGCAGCTCAGAACGGGGTGCAGGTGCCTTTGGTGATGAGGGTGATGGGAATACTTATGGCAGGGGCCGGGGAGACGACAGAACACATGGCTGATATGTCTTTGTTGTATCTATAATTTTTGATTGTTTCATGCCAATATTCTACAACTTTCATATACTTTTGGCAACTTTTTATATTATTTTTGGGACTAACATATTGATCCAGTGCCCATTGCCAGTTCCTGTTTGTTGCTTGTTTTTTGTTTCGCAGAATATCCATACCAAATGAAGTACAAACGCGATAAAAATTTATGGAGATTTATTTTGGAATATATGTGATATTTGGGAAAAAGAATCAACACGAGACGAGGCTCAAGGGGCCCACAAGCCCTAGGGGTGCACCCCCTAACCCGGGCGCGACCAGGAGTCTTATGGCCACCCCATAAGGCGGTTGGTTCCCTTCTTCGGCCGCAAGAAATATAATATCCGGATAAAAATTGTGTTACAATTTCAGCCCAATCGGAGTTACGGATCTCTGGGAATTTAAGAAACGATGAAAGGTGAGAAAACAGGAACGAGAAACTTAAGAAAATAGAGAGAGAGAGATCCAATCTCGGAGGGGCTCTCGCCCCTCCGCCGCTATGGAGGCCATGGACCAGAGTGGAAACCCTCCTCCCATCTAGGGGGAGGTCAGGGAAGAAGAAGAAGGAGCAGGCTCTCCCCCCCTCTCTCCCGGTGGCGCCAGAACACCGCCGGGGCCATCATCGTGACGGCGATCTACACCAACAACTTCGTCACCGTCATCACCAACTATCTCCCCCTCTATGCAGCGGTGTAACCTCTCCTTTACCCGATGTAATCTCTACTTAAACATGGTACTCAACTCTATAAATTATTTCCCAATGATGTATGGCTATCCTATGATGTTTGAGTAGATCTGTTTTGTCCTATGGGTTGATTGATGACTGTGATTGGTTTGAGTTGTATGTTTTATTATTGGTGATGTCCGTGGTGCTCTCTGTGTCACGCAACCGTGAGGGATCCCCGCTATAGGGTTTGCAATATGTTCATGATTGGCTTATGGTGGGTGGCGTGAGTGACAGAAGCACATACCCGAGTAAGTAGGTTGTTTGTGTATGGGAGTAAAGAGGACTTGATACTTTAATGCTATGGTTGGGTTTTACCTTAATCATCTCTAGTAGTTTTAGATGCTTGCTAGAGTTCCAATCATAAGTGCATATGATCCAAGTAGAGAAAGTATGTTAGCTTATGCCTCTCCCTCATATAAAATTGCAATAATGATTACCAGTCTAGTTATCGATTGCCTAGAGACAAATAACTTTCTTGTGACAAAAAGCTCTCTACTAAAACTAACTTAATTGTTTCTTTATCTAAATAGCTCCTAACTTTTATTTACGTGTTCTTTATGATCTTGCAAACCTATCCCTTTACACCTATAAAGTACTTCTAGTTTCATACTTGTTCTAGGTAGAGCGAACTTTAAGTGCATGTAGAGTTGTATCGATGGTCGATAGAGTTCGAAGGGAATATAAACTCTACCTTTAGCTCCTAGTTGGGTTCGACACTCTTACTTATCGAGAAAGGCTACAATTGATCCCCTATAGTTGTGGGTTATCAAGACCTTTTTCTGGCGTCGTTGCCGGGGAGCAATAGCGTCGGGTGAATATTCTCGTGTGTGCTTGTTTTCTTTATCACTAAGTAGTTTTTATTTTGTGCTCTTGTTTTCTATCTTTATTATGGGTAGCAAACGTAAAATACCAAAAAAAACAGTTATACCTGCTAAACCAATGGTTGAAGAACCACCCAAAATCTATCACACTGATGATGCTTTCTACTTGGATCATCTTCGATCTGTATGTGCTCGTGCTGAAAACCCAACTAGCTTAGTTGAGGGAAACTCATTAAATGAGCACGCTTATTTTGTGCGACACCGCTTATCTCAAAAAGGGGAACTTTTACTGCATCAATTAATTGTTTGCAACACTATGCTTGGAATTTATGTGAAATATATTATTTTACTCGTTGTTCTGAATACCCCAAGAAACACCTTCCCTACCAATGTGAGTTTAGTGATAATGGAATCTTACCTTCTTATGTGAAAGATGCTTATAATTACTTTGATATTGAACAAATTGAAGAATTTGTTGTTTTTAAGGGCGCTTATGAAATTGCTTCTTTGATTGAAAAGTATGATGCTACTCTTTACGAATCTGCAAATTTTGCCATACTTAAAATATTGCTATGAAAACTATGCTTCTAATGCTTATGTTAAACCATATATTGAGGACACCTCCATTGTCCAAGAGGAGACTAATATTTTGCAGGAAACTATGGAAGAAGAAATTGATGACACTGTGAGCTCATTGGATGAAAAAGATGACGAGGAGAGCGAAGAACAAAAGGAGGAAGAGCGGATTAGCTACCCATGCCCACCTTCTAATGAGAGTAACTCTTCAACTCATACATTGTTTAATTTCCCTTCGTGCTTATCAAAGGATGAATGCTATGATGATTGCTATGATCCCTTGGATTCGTTTGAAATATCCCTTTTTATGAAACTAATGCTTGCTATGCTTGTGGCCATGATGCCAATATGAATTATGCTTATGGAGATGAACTTTCTATAGTTCCTTATGTTAAGAATGAAATTGTTGCTATTGCACCCACACATGATAGTCCTATTATCTTTTTGAATTCTACCAACTACACTATATCGGAGAAGTTTGCTCTTATTAAGGATTACATTGATGGGTTGCGTTCTACCATTACACATGATGATTTTGATGAATATAATATGCATGTTCTTGCTGCTCATACTTGCAATTATTATGAGAGAGGAACTACATCTCTACCTCTCTATGTTTCCAACACAATAAAATTGCAAGAAACTGTTTATACTATGCATTGGCCTTTACTTGATGTGCATGAATTGTTCTTTTATGACATAATGATAATCCCCAAGTGCAAGGAATCATCGTAGCAATTCCCAAAGGTTGAAGTGATAAGTATGGAGTGTCGAACCCACAAGGAGCTAAAGGTAAGATCAATATTCTCTCAAGTCCTACCTGCCACTGATACGACTCTACGTACACCGAACGTTTGCTTCCATCTAGAAAAGAGAAATAAAACTACGTTGTGGGTATGAAGAGGGTAACTTTGTATGATATTCACTACAACAGGACCCCACCTACAACAACGCATTTTTTCGTATCTAAAAGTCCATATATGCGTTGCTAGGGTCTTTACCAATGGTTTGGGATGCGTTGCCTTATCCAGTGTTGCTAACGCATAATGCAACGGTTATACTTCCGTTGGTAAAAAGAACCGTTGCAAAACTACAACACATAAAACCGACTTTGACAACACTCATATACGTTGGTGGTTAATGTATAGGAACTCAAATCTTATTGCTCGGCAACAAAGAATTTGCAACGCTTTAGCTGTTTTACATATAAAATGTGAATAATATTTTATATATTGCCAGCAATTAAATTAATACTCCACATAATGGTGATAAGTCTGTATAGCAAGTCAGAAGAAAAATGTATATCAAGTCAGAAGGAAAAATATACGCACGAGAGGAAGAAATCATATATTGAAAAAAAACTATGGGATTACAATTGTTGATATTACAGGAGGAATAACTTCCAAATGTGATGCATAATCTAAATATTCTCTTGACATCAAAACTTAAACTGAAAGCATCTGTCGACATTCCTACAACTAAACCAAGTAACATCATCCAACACGAACAACATCCCTACAACTTAACTAAAACTGAAAACAGCCATCATAACTAAAACTAAAAACAGCCATCATCGTCATCATCGTGAACCGGAACATCATCATCATCATTGTAGTATACTTGCCACGCACCCATATAAGCGTCTGTATATCTTTTGAATCTACAAAGAAAATAACAAAATGTACTGTTAATACATAATGCATTGACATGATGCAAATAGTGACGGGTCACGGGTTGTCCAGCAAATAAGAAATCTTACTTCTTACAATGGGTCATTACTTCCGAAACATTGGTTGTCCGGCTAGATTACGACTATTACAAAGAAAAATTGTAACCTGATAGTATTCTCTTACAACTCAATATACTACTTCAGGTCACAAAACAAACATAAACAGACTCAAAGAGAAATAAACATATGTGATTGTGGCCTAAAAGCAAGCCACTAATAACATAGTACCTGCTTAGTTGATGGGTTAAAAGCACAATAGACACTATTCATATGGAACAGGGCAAGCGACATAATGGGAAATTCAGCAATTTATGAACGGTGACAGCAAGAGTTCATGTGGATAACTCAACAATTTATGAATCAAAGTGGTGAGAGCTCAGTGGTCAGTTTAGCAATGTATGAATCAAAAGGTCAAGAGCATCTAAGAAGAACATTAATTGCATTTCCATATTCACAAACAGTTAAGATATGGAGATTGTGGACAGTTACCAGAACCATGACTACGAACACTGTCGTATCTTGGACAAATCTACTCGCAGCTCCAGCCGTCTATGATGTTTGCCTCCATCTCGATAGTGCCTGAACGGATGAGTGCGACACCTCACATTAAATTACACACAACAATAGGTACACCATGGGCGAGATAGGAGTACATAAATAGTTGAATAAGAGCAGAAAAGGAGGCTGAAAAATGGCTAGAGCTAATGTAAGCAATAAATGAATAAATAAATAATCACCACAATGGAAATAGTCTTAGTTGAAGGTAAAACACAGTGACGTACTATGAATGTAGAGACTGGCACATTGAAAACCACCGATTGGCATTGAGTATTTCTTCGTTTGGAAACCTGCGCACAAACAAACAATGAACCTCTACCTAACGGATGACAAACATGATGATTAACAGTGAGTCGTGGCCTGTGTATATGTGCGTGTGCTTGCTGCAAGCTTTAGTATCTGAATGTTTGCACATGAACATGCGTAAAGCTCAGGTGTAGGTTGCATCTAAGTGGGGTATTGGGATTCAGTTTTATTTTCACTATGATGTACAATGATAGTAGATAAGTATCTTTTTTAGATTAGTAGATAAGTACTCGCACCATAAAGAAATATAAGAGTGTTTAGATGATCTAAACGCTCTTATATTTCTTTACGGAGGGAGTACTTGGTATAGATGAATCCTCTGCAATGACTTGACCCAAGTGCATCTATAATAACAGCATGCTATGAGGGGACAATCACATAACCAAATGACAAAGAAAATGTGTACTAAATCTCAAGAAAGAAAATGTGTACTATCTTATGGTGAGTTGTTTAGACGAAGAGGCTAGCAAGACCGAGGAATTTAACTAGGGAGTTGCATAATAGCTTTTCAAACCGAAGGAAGAGAAGGACATCAACATATGAAAATACAATTGGAAAGTAACAGTGTATCACATACTACAAAAACAGTGTATCACATTTGACGGGTTCATGAAATTGAATGTTTGTTAGCCCATAGCAACACATGGGTATTTAGCTAGAAATCCCAATTATGTAGAATAGTAAGAGCATACAACAATCAGTATATTAACAGGCATGGAGAGAAGTATTTAGCAGTGTTCTGAATCATATCAACAACATCAAAGCAACATCATAGAAGAAACCATGCGCATTATTCTTTCACCTTCTCACTAAAACAAAGGTGTACATGCTTCCCCCAACAGGTCCACATCCTCTAGTATTTGAGCTGGACGTGAAAGCCACCATTAGCAAGCTACTACCTCCACCTAAATAACCTGACCATCAGACTCCTGAAAAGTGTGAAATTTCAACAAAAAACTTTGATTAGTAACTCATCAAAACTTCCGTACAGAGACCTAGAAAAACTGGATCCGGCCTTAAATATTATAACTCTTGCAATAGACTATTTAATATGTGGTCCACATATATGAACTAGTGTTCTCTACATAAAAAATATAAGGATTAGCGACTCATCTATGAAGGATTGATGAGTTAGCAGCGTCTAAGATTTAAAAAAAATGATGCTCCATTGATATCTAATAATTACTGTACTAACTTAATAGAATAGAAATCAGTGCATGAATGTAAAGCAACGGAGATCGGAAGTCAGTCTGCAGGTCTATCAGTGTTCGTCAATGAATTGCACAAGGGCCAAACTTTTTGACAGGGATTAGCTGCAATGTAATCGGGGGTGCATACCTAGACGTCTAGAGGAGAAGAGAAGAACAAAGGTTAGAGTAAGGGGAAGAGAGAGAGGATGATGCCAGGGGAGGGGATTCACTCACCGATGAGAGGAGGACGACATGGCCACCGGCGCCGGAGCCGACGCCTGAAACCCTAGCCATCAGGGGAAGGTCGCGGGTGGGCTTTGGTGGCCGGGAGCGCCGGATCTAGCCGCATGGGAGCGTGCCGCTGTGCGAGGGGACCTCGGGCTGTGCTTCGCGATGGAGGGATTCGCTGGACATCGCCGGAATCAGCCGCCGGAGATGGCGCAACGAGGAGCTGCGTCAAGAGAGAGATGGGATGTGAGAGGGATGGGTGGGTGGGGGATATGGCGGATCTGGTAGCCACCGAAGCTGTGATGTGGGACGAGGGGAGGGGATGGCCGGCGGCGAGGTGGGAGGAGGAGGGTGACGCGGTGATTGGTGGCGGAGATTTGGGAGAGACGAGGAGCGATGAGGGGCATCGGGGGCTCTATTTCTCTTGCGTCCCTCCCTCCTTTCCTGTTTTTTATTTTTATCTTTATTTTTTGCATATGTCCCACGATAAGGTCAAGAGGTGCAAATCTGCAACACATATCTGCAACCTTTAATATGTGTATCTATTGTGAATTTTACAACGCATAGCCAAAATATTGTAGAATGTGTGCTGCTTTATAAAGGGTATCCTTGTAGTGATTGGAGAACTAAAATATAAAAGTAGGCGATGTTAACATAAAGTTAGAATATATTACTAAATATTATAGATAGCGAGTGTGGAATAATGATGGGTCGGTGTGCGGAATTTTCCTAGGCAATTATTAACAAGATCGGTAATCATTATTGCAATTTCGTATGAGGGAGAGGCATAAGCTAACATACATTCTCTTCTTAGATCATATGCACTTATGATTGGAACTCTAGCAAGCATCCCCAACTACTAAAGATCATTAAGGTAAAACCCAACCATATCATTAAAGCATCAAGTCCCCTTTATCATATACGCAACAACCCCCTTACTCGGGTTTAAGCTTTTATCACTGTAGCAACCCACTATAAGCGAACCATGAATGTATTGCAACACCCTACAACGGGAATCCTTCACGTGTGTGTGGCATGGAAGGCACCATAGGACAGCACCAAAATAAAACATACAACTCAGACCAATCTATATCATCAATCATGAAGGAAATATGCCCTAGAGGCAATAATAAAGTTGTTATTTATATTTACTTATATCATGATAAATGTTCATTATTCATGATAGAATTGTATTAACCGGAAACTTAGTACATGTGTGAATACATAGACAAACAGAGTGTCACTAGTATGCCTCTACTTGACTAGCTCGTTGAATCAAAGATGGTTAAGTTTCCTAACCATAGACATGAGTTGTTATTTGATTAACGAGATCACATCATTAGAGAATGATGTGATTGACTTGACCCATTCCGTTAGCTGAGCACTTGATCGTTTAGTATGTTGCTATTGCTTTCTTCATGACTTATACATGTTCCTATGACTATGAGATTATGCAACTCTCGAACACTGGAGGAACACTTAGTGTGCTACCAAACGTCACAACGTAACTGGGTGATTATAAAGGTGCTCTACAGGTGTCTTCGATGGTACTTGTTGAGTTGGCATAGATCAAGATTAGGATTTGTCACTCCGATTGTCGGAGAGGTATCTCTGGGCCCTCTCGGTAATGCACATCACTATAAGACTTGCAAGCAATGTGACTAATGAGTTAGTTGCAGGATGATGCATTACTGAACGAGTAAAGAGACTTGCCGCTGCCGGTAACGATATTGAACTAGGTATTGAGATACCGACGATCGAATCTCGGGCAAGTAACATACCGATGACAAAGGGAACAACGTATCTTGTTATGCGGTTTGACCGATAAAGATCTTCGTAGAATATGTGGGAGCCAATATGAACATCTAGGTTCTGCTATTGGTTATTGACCGGAGATGAGTCTCGGTCATGTCTACATAGTTCTCGAACCCGTAGGGTCCGCACGCTTAACATTCTATGACGATCAGTATTACGAGTTTATGTGTTTTGATGAACCGAAGGTTGTTCGGAGTCCCGGATGTGATCACGGGCATGACGAGGAGTCTCGAAATGGTCGAGACATAAAGATCGATATATTGGAAGCCTGTGCTTGGACATCGGAATGGTTCCGAGTGAGTTCAGACATATACCAGAGTACCTGGGGGTTACCATAACCCCCCGGGGAGTATATGGGCCCTAATGGGCCTTAGTGGAGAGAGAGAGAGAGAGAGGGGCAGCCAGGGCAGGCCGCACACCCCCTCCCCCTCTGGTCTGAATTGGACTAGGAAGGGGGGCCCCCTTTCCTCCCTCCCTCTCTCCCCCTTCCTTCTCTCCTAGTCCAACTAGGGAAGGGGGGGGGGCAGGGCGCGCCATAGAGGGCCGGCCCTCCCCCTCCTCCACTCCTTTATATACGGGGGAGGGGGGGCACCCCATAGACACACAAGTTGATCATTGATCTCTTAGCCGTGTGCGGTGCCCCCCTCCACCATAATCCACCTCGGTCATATCATTGCAGTGCTTAGGCGAAGCCCTGCGCTGGTAGCTTCATCATCACCGTCATCACGCCGTCGTGCTAACGAAGCTCTCCCTCGACACTCAGCAGGATTGAGAGTTTGTGGGACGTCACCGAGCTGAACGTGTGCAGATCGCGGAGGTGACGTACTTTCGATACTAGGATCGGTCGGATCGTGAAGACGTACGACTACATCAACCGCGTTGTCATAACGCTTTCGCTTACGGTCTACAAGGGTACGTGGACTACACTCTCCCCTCTCGTTGCTATGCATCACCATGATAGATCTTGCGTGTGCGTAGGAATTTTTTTGAAATTACTGCGTTCCCCACAGTGGCATCTGAGCCAGGTCTATGCGTAGATGTTATATGCACGAGTAGAACACAAATGAGTTGTGGGCGATAATAGTCATACTACTTACCAGCATGTCATACTTTGATTCGGCGGTATTGTTGGATGAAGCGGCTCGGACCGACATTACTTGTACGCTTACGCGAGACTGGTTCTACCGACGTGCTTCACACACAGGTGGCTGGCGGGTGTCAGTTTCTCCAACTTTAGTTGAATCGAGTGTGGCTACGCCCGGTCCTTGTTGAAGGTTAAAACAACACACTTGACGAAAAATCATTGTGAGTTTGATGCGTAAGTAAGAACGGTTCTTGCTCAGCCCGTAGCAGCCACGTAAAACTTGCAACAACAAAGTAGAGGACGTCTAACTTGTTTTTGTAGGGCATGTTGTGATGTGACATGGTCAATACATGATGCTAAATTTTATTGCATGAGATGATCATGTTTTGTAACAGAGTTATCGGCAACTGGCAGGAGCCATATGGTTGTTGCTTTATTGTATGAAATGCAATCGCCATGTAATTGCTTTACTTTATCTCTAAGCGGTAGCGATAGTCATAGAAGCAATAGTTGGCGAGACGACAATGATGCTTCGATGGAGATCAAGGTGTCAAGCTAGTGACGATGGTGATCATGACAGTGCTTTGGAGATGGAGATCAAAGGCACAAGATGATGATGGACATATCATATCACTTATACTGCTTGCATGTGATGTTTATCCTTTAAGCATCTTATTTTGCTTAGTTCGGTGGTAGCATTATAAGATGATCTCTCACTAAATTTGAAGGTACAAGTGTTCTCCTTGAGTATGCACCGTTGCGAAAGTTCGTCGTGCCGAGACACCATGTGATGATCAGGTGTGATAAGCTCTACGTTCACATACAACGGGTGCAAGCCAGTTTTGCACATGCAGAATACTCGGGTTAAACTTGACGAGCCTAGCATATGCAGATATGGCTTCGGAACACTGAGACCAAAAGGTCGAGCGTGAATCATATAGTAGATATGATCAACATAGTGATGTTCACCATTAAAAACTACTCCATCTCACGTGATGATCAGACATGGTTTAGTTGATTTGGATCACGTGATCACTTAGATGATTACAGGGATGTCTATCTAAGTGTGAGTTCTTAAGTAATTTGATTAATTGAACTTTAATTTATCATGAACTTAGTACCTGATAGTATTTTGCATGTCTATGTTGTTGTAGATAGATGGCCCGTGCCGTTGTTTCGTTGAATTTTAATGCGCTCCTAGAGAAAGCTAAGTTGAAAGATGATGGTAGCAACTACACGGACTGGTTCCGTAACTTGAGGATTATCCTCATTGCTGCACAGAAGAATTATGTCCTGGAAGCACCGCTAGGTGCCAAACCCGATGCAGGAGCAACGCAAGATGTTATGAACGTCTGGCAGAGAAAAGCTGATGACTACTCGATAGTTCAGTGTGCCATGCTTTAAGGATTATAACCGGGACTTCAATGACATTTTTAACGTCACGGAGCATATGAGATGTTCCAGGAGTTGAAGTTAATATTTCAAGCAAATGCCCGGATTGAGAGATATGAAGTTTCCAATAAGTTCTACAGCTGCAAAATGGAGGAGAATAGTTCTATCAGTGAGCATATACTCAAAATGTCTGGGTATAACAATCACTTGATTCAACTGGGAGTTAATGTTCCTGATGATAGTGTCATTGAGAGAATTCTTCAATCACTGCCACCAAGCTACAAGAGCTTTGTGATGAACTATAATATGCAAGGGATGGATAAGACAATTCCCGAGCTCTTCGCAATGCTAAAGGCTGCGGAGGTAGAAATCAAGAAAGAGCATCAAGTGTTGATTGTCAACAAGACCACCGGTTTCAAGAAAAAGGGTAAAGGGAAGAAGGGGAACTTCAAGAAGAACGGCAAGCAAGTTGCTACTCAAGTGAAGAAGCCCAAGTCTAGACCAAAGCCTGAGACTGAGTGCTTCTACTGCAAAGGGAGTGGTCACTAGTAGCGGAACTGCCCCAAGTATTTGGCGGATAAGAAGGATGGCAAGGTGAACAAAGGTATATGTGATATACATGTTATTGATGTGTACCTTACTAATGCTCGCAGTAGTGCCTGGGGATTTGATACTAGTTCTGTTGCTAATATTTGCAACTCAAAACATGGACTACTGATTAAGCGAAGATTGGCTAAGGACGAGGTGACAATGAGCATGGGAAATGGTTCCATAGTCGATGTGATCGCAGTCGGCACGCTACCTCTACATCTACCTTCGGGATTAGTTTTAGACCTGACTAATTGTTATTTGGTGCCAGCGTTAAGCATGAACATTATATCTGGATCTTGTTTGATGCGAGACGGTTATTCATTTAAATCAGAGAATAATGGTTGTTCTATTTATATGAGTAATATCTTTTATGGTCATGCACCTTTGAAGAGTGGTATATTTTTGTTGAATCTCGATAGTAGTGACACACATCTATCATTCTTAAGAAGTTGCTCCTCACTTCTCCCTATTCTCTAGACGTGCACACTGTCCACATCAGCGGATTGCCATGTCATTTTTCAGTTTTCAAAATTACCCAATCACTCTTATTACCACTCCTTACCCTGTGGTCACGGTGGTGGAAAAAAGACCTGCTTTTCCCCTCACCTACCGCCCGCAAGGCCCTCCCATAGGATCCACCCAGCCCAGCGTCGGTGCTCACCGCTCGGAAAAAATGCTCACCGCACGAAAAAAACCTTCCGAAAATACAGCCCTCTCCCCTTGAGGAAAAAAAATACCAAATCAACTCGGCATTTATGATTCCCAATGCAGACCCTCGCATCTTCCTGACGAAACAGATTCAACTTTCTCTTCGTCTTCTCCAACCTTCATCAAATCCCATTGTGTTATTTTTTGCAACCAAAACGAATAGGTTTTCTTCTCCCTCCATCAAATCCCACTACTTTAGCAATTTAGTTGCTCTTCCATCTGGTATTTATTTTCGCTCACATGCGCGCAATTTGGCAGGGTGTGGCAGTTAGCGATGGTGAAAGGTGTTCCTCCTCGGCGATGAGGTACCCCGGTGGCCGTCCCTGCCCTGCCTCCGGCTTCCCTATCGTAGGTGCCCCAGCCATGGAAGAACAATGCCTTGCGGAGGATGCAGCCGCGCCGGGATCGGCCCTAGGTCCCCACCCACCCTCGGCGAGTACCTCGCGGTCTCCCCACGCCTATGGTCAGACTCTCCTCGAAGCTCCATCATGTCCTTGCTCTGCTCCGAACCGTCCTAGCGTCGGCCCCCTCGGATACATTGGACACGGCCATCCCCGGCGTGGCCCAGTTCCAGCGTGATCGGGAAGGGGGAGCTCCCTCATGTCGTTGTTGTGCACCCTCATTGTGGCGGCGGCCTTGGACGCACCTGATGCGGCAATCACCATCGCGCCTGATGTGACCCTTTCCAATCCCCTCCCCCGCCTCCCCTACTAAATTAGTCAAACCTTTTGTTGTTCATAGTAGTACTGAACTACTAATCCAGATCACCTCACGGCGTGTCCATGAATCCCATTAATTAAATAATGGACGGGGTGGCTTATTCTTCTTCTTCCATGTAACTATGCAGGTTTATAGTGAATTCGCCAGAACTTCCGCGTAATCCCATCAACAAGTTGATAGGTTTGGTAAAACTCCAAGTATGTGTATTGATTATTCATAGGTTCGTTTCACTACAATTTCCTTTTTGGACCAAAATCCTTTGGTTAGTTTCAGATTATTAGCAGTTTGTTTGTAAATTTGTTGTGTTTTGTCAACCAATATGTGAATCATGCTTCTCACCACACTCAGTCATGAATCTGTATTACTAACCATGAGATTTACCAATCAGATGTCTCTTATAACATGGTAGTTAAGCCCACTTCCTTCTTAGCAAATAGGACATTTGCACACAAAGTTTCTATGTAAAAAATTGTAACATGGTTCCGCTGCAACACGTACCATGTTCCTCATCTCTCCATTCTCGCACTTCCTCTACTCTGTTGCTTCTTCACTATATCATGCAGTTGGCCTGTTGAATATGTTTGTCTTGCCTTCCTTAAGCATGTTCAGAGATGGGTGGATGTTTCTGTCATGAGACACACCTGTTGTGTGTTAGCATTTTTCCCCATACTTAATATATCTGCACATTATTAGCTAGATCGATTGTATAAGTCAGTTTGTTACAACAATGTGAACTTTGATTGGCACGCGTAACAAAATGAAGCGACCATTATTCCATTAGTTGACTACAGGTTTCTAATAAATATTTTTATTGAGGCCCTCTATTCGTAAGACTGCACAAAATGGATATCCCAGAAAGTTCTTCATAGGGTCGTGCTATTCGACCAGTCCCTTTGACCAGCCCCAGTGCAGCTGCTAAGAACTACTACATGCATATGCAACTTAATAGGGTTAGTTAGGTTCTTGAAGCCACCTAAAATCTTTAGTCCCGCGGTAAGCATGATATCTATTGATTTATCTACAACTAATTTTAGCATCACGTTCTTGGTATCAATCAGACCTATACCTCTTAACATGATGTTCACTAACTCAACAGTCAAAAGAATAATTCAGATAATCTTTGCAAGCACCAAATTTGACATTTATCCGTAATCGTAAGCTTTTGTCGTTCCCATCTATCAGGGACTACCTTTGAAATCAATGACATTGTGGGATTTATTTTGGCATGAAGGGCATGTTGACATAGTCACAGAGATGGACACACTTATGATAGAACTTGTGTTGTCGAGGAAGGATCCTTCTACTGGCATTTAGATTTGAGGAGATGTTCTTGAGAAAAGTTGACAACCAATATTCATTTTTACTACTATTTTCTTAGTTACATGTATAAAACGGAGTAATAGCTTCTTGGAGTTTGAAAGAAGAAATCATATTTATGAGATATTTATGCCCTTTATCTTTCTTTTCTATGATATACTTTGTTCTACTTTATTATGCCTTCTGCTGGCTGCTGCAGATGCTTAATATGCATATTGTCACTGATTCTTGGTCGTAGTCATGGCCACACATGTGGGATCTTTAGGAAATTTCCACAACATCCTAACCTTATTTTTGGTACAATTAACTAATACAGAATTCCGCAGCAATGTTGAGGTATTGTAATATAATATCCAATTATTATCATCTTATTGACTAGCATGTTACTCGAATAATATGTAATAAATTTCCGCAGCAACGCGTGGGGTATCATCTAGTATTCATAATATTGAAGCCAAAAGATGCAGAGTTGATAATGATAGTGCAACTTATTTGTGGCACTACCGCTTGGGTCATATTGGTGTAAAGCGCATGAAGAAACTCCATTCTGATGGACTTTTGGAATCACTTGATTATGAATCACTTGGTACTTGCGAACCATGCCTCATGGGCAAGATGACTAAACGCCGTTCTCCGAAACAATGGACCGAGCAACAGATTTGTTGGAAATCATACATACTGATGTATGTGGTCCGATGAATATTGAGGCTCGCGGCGGGTATCATTATTTTCTCACCTTCACAGATGATTTGAGCAGATATGGGTATATCTACTTGATGAAACATAAGTCTGAAATATTTGAGAAGTTCAAAGAATTTCAAAGTGAAGTGGAAAATCATCGTAACAAGAAAATAAAGTTTCTATGATCTGATCGTGGAGGAGAGTATTTGAGTTACGAGTTTGGTCTTCATTTGAAACAATGCGGAATAGTTTCACAACTCACGCCACCCGGAACACCACAACGTAATGGTGTGTCCAAACATTGTAATCGTACTTTACTGGATATGGTGCGATCTATGATGTCTCTTACTGATTTACCGCTATCATTTTGGGGTTATGCTTTAGAGACGGCTGCATTCACGTTAAATAGGGCACCATCTAAATCCATTGAGACGACTCCTTATGAACTGTGGTTTGGCAAGAAACCCAAGTTGTCATTTCTTAAAGTTTGGGGCTGCGATGCTTATGTGAAAAAGCTTCAACCTGATAAGCTCGAACCCAAATCGGAGAAATGTGTCTTCATAGGATACCCAAAGGAGGCTGTTGGGTACACCTTCTATCATAGATCCAAAGGCAAGACATTCCTAGCTAAGAATGGATCCTTTCTAGAGAAGGAGTTTCTCTCAAAAGAAGTGAGTGGGAGGAAAGTAGAACTTGATGAGGTAAATATACCCGCTCCCTTATTGGAAAGTAGTTCATCACAGAAATCTGTTCCTATGACTCCTACACCAATTAGTGAGGAAGCTAATGATGATGATCATGTAGCTTCAGATCAAGTTACTACCGAACCTCGTAGGTTGATACGTCTCCAACGTATCTATAATTTTTGATTGCTCCATGCTATATTATCTACTGTTTTGGACTATATTGGGATTTATTTTCCACTTTTATATTATTTTTGGGACTAAGCTATTAACCGGAGGCCCAACCCAGAATTGATGTTTTTTGCCTATTTCAGTGTTTCGGATAAACGGAATATCAAACAGAGTCCAAACGGAATAAAATCTTCGGGAACGTGATTTTCTCACCGAACGTGATCCAGGAGACTTGGACCCTGCTCCAAGGAACAAAAGAGGTGGTCACGAGGGTGGGGGGCGCCCCCCTAGGGCATGCCCCTTGCCTCGTGGGCCCCTCGTTGCTCCTCCGGCGTACTTCTTCCTCCTATATATACACACGTACCCCCAAACGATCAGGACATGAGCCAAAAAACTAATTCCACCGCCGCAACTTTCTGTATCCACGAGATCCCATCTTGGGGCCTGTTCCGGAGCTCCGCCGGAAGAGGGACGTCATCACGGAGGGCTTCTACATCATCATAGCCTCTCCGATGAAGTGTGAGTAGTTTACCTTAGACTTTCGGGTCCATAGTTAGTAGCTAGATGGCTTCTTCTCTCTCTTTGAATCTCAATACAAAGTTCTCCCCCTCTCTTGTGGAGATCTATTCGATGTAATCTTCTTTTTGCGGTGTGTTTGTTGAGACCGATGAATTGTGGGTTTATGATCAAGTCTATCTATGAATAATATTTGAATCTTCTCTGAATTCTTTTATGTATGATTGGTTATCTTTGCAAGTCTCTTCGAATTATCCGTTTGGTTTGGCCAACTAGATTGGTAGTTTTTGCCATGGGAGAAGTGCTTAGCTTTGGGTTCGATCTTGCGGTGTCCTTACCCAGTGACATAAGGGGCAGCAAGGCACATATTGTATCGTTGCCATCGAGGATAACAAGATGGGGTTTATTTCGTATTGCATGAATTTATCTCTCTACATCATGTCATCTTGCTTAAGGCGTTACTTTGTTTTTAACTTAATACTCTAGATGCATGCTGGATAGCGGTCGATGAGTGGAGTAATAGTAGTAGATGCAGAATCGTTTTGATCTAGTTGTCACGGACGTGATGCCTATATACATGATCATGCCTAGATATTCTCATAACTATGCTCAATTCTGTCAATTGCTCAACAGTAATTTGTTCACCCACCGTAGAATACTTATGCTCTTAAGAGAAGCCACTAGTGAAACCTATGCCCCCCCGGGTCTATTCTCATCATATCAATCTCCATTACTTTAATCTTGCTTTGCTTTTTTACTTTGCCTTTACTTTTTACTTTGCATCTTTATACCAAAAATACCAAAAATATTATATCTATCAGATCTCACTCTCGTAAGTGACCGTGAAGGGCTTGACAACCCCTAATCGCGTTGGTTGCGAGTAGCTATCGCTTTGTGCAGGTACGAGGGACTTGAGCATGGGCTCCTACTGGATTGATACCTTGGTTCTCAAAAACTGAGGGAAATACTTACGCTACTCTGCTGCATCATCCCTTCCTCTTCGGGGAAAACCAACGCAAGCTCAAGACATAGCAACAAGGATTTCTGGCGCCGTTGCCGGGGAGTCTACGCAAAAAGTCAACATACCAAGTACCCATCACAATCGCTATCTCTCTCATTACATTATTTGCCATTTGCCTCTCGTTTTCCTCTCCCCCCAATTCACCCTTGCCGTTTTATTCTCCCTCTCTCTCTATCCTCCCTCTCTATTTGCCTCTTTTTGCCCGCTTGCTTTTTGTTTGCTCGTATGGTTGGAATAGTCATTTATTTACTGCTAAACAGAGAACCTAAGATCTATGGATCCTCATCCACTTGCTAATCTTTTTAAGAGATCCAGTTATGTTGAACCAATTGCTAGTGAGTTTTGTGCACTAGATTATCTTTATGAGGTTTTGCTTGAAATTCGTGAATCTGAAAAGTGTGATGAAGTACTTCATGAAGTGATTCACGATAGATCTTTGAATAAAAAGAATGTTTGCAATGATGATAGTATAAATTCTATTAATATAAATTGTGCTAATAATATGCAAAACCCTAAGCTTGGGGATGCTAGTTTTGCTATGTCCTCTACTTGTTGCAATAATCATGATTGGGGTGATTCTTCTTATGATCTTCAAAATTTATTTAAGCCCCATGATGAATATGAGATTGATTATAATGTTTGCAATAATATTGAAAGTGGGTTTGTAAGAATGTCAACTTTAGATCCCACATATTTGGAGAATGTTCAATCTTATGAAGTTTTTGATAAAAGTGCGTTTGGAAAGGTCATGACTTTAGTTAATGTTAATCCCACTATTTTGGAAGAGTCTCAACTTTACATGCATGTGGATCATGTTGAAAGTATTCTATGTGATAGCTATTTTGTTGAATTTGCTTATGATCCTACATGTAATTATTACGAGAGAGGAAAATATGGTGGTAGAAATTTTCATGTTACTAAATTACCTCTCGTTATGTTGAGATTGCTATTGTTTCTTTCCGTTTCCTTGCATATGCTAGTTTTTGCTTGCCTTGCTAATTTGTTTGCCTATAAGATGCCTATGCATAGGAAGTATATTAGACATAGATGTATTTGTCACGTGTTTTATGATGCTCTCTTTGTGCTTCAATTCTTGTCTTTCATGTGAGCATCATTGAAATATTATGCCTAGTTATAAGGCTTTAAAGAAAAGCGCTTGTTGGGAGTCAACCCAATATTTATCCTTGTTGTTATTTAATAAATAAATTATTTAGCCTCTGTTTTGGTTGTGTTTTTTTGTGTTTAATTAGTGTTTGTGCCAAGTAGAACCGTTGGGAAGACTTGGGGAAAGTCTTGTTGAACTTGCTGTAAAAAACAGAAACTTTAGCGCTCACGAGAACTGCTGTCATTTTTATTTGAAGAGTGCTATTTAGTTATTTATTTTTTCAGATGATTAATATATAAATTCCTCACGTCCAGAAATTTATTTTAGAATTTTTGGGGTTCCAGATCTTGAGCTAGCTACATATTACTACAGACTGTTCTGTTTTTGACAGATTCTGTTTTTCGTGTGTTGTTTGCTTATTTTGATGAATCTATGGCTAGTAAAATAGTTTATAATCCATAGAGAAGTTGGAATACGGTAGGTTTAACACCAATATAAATAAAGAATGAGTTCATTACAGTACCTTGAAGTGTTCTTTTGTTTTCTTTCACTAACGGAGCTCACGAGTTTTCTATTTTGAGTTTTGTGTTGTGAAGTTTTCAAGTTTTGGGTGAATTCTTTTGATGGATCATGGAACAAGGAGTGGAAAGAGCCTAAGCTTGGGGATGCCCATGGCACCCCCAAGATAATCCAAGTACACCAATAAGTCAAAGCTTGGGGATGCCCCGGAAGGCGTCCCCTCTTTCGTCCACTTCCATCGGTAATTTACTTGGAACTATATTTTTATTCACCAACATGATATGTGTTTTGCTTGGAGTGTCTTGTATTATTTGTGTCTTTGTGTCTTAGTATGCCACAATCATCCTTGCTGTACACACCTTTTGAGAGAGCCATACATGAATTAAAATTTGATAGAATACTCTATGTGCTTCACTTATATCTTTTGAGCGTAGTAGTTTTGCTCTATGTGCTTCACTTATATCTTTTGAGCGTTATAATTTTGCTCTATGTGCTTCACTTAGATCTTTTAGAGCACGGTGGTGGATTCGTTTTAAAGAAACTATTGATCTCTCATGCTTCACTTAAATTATTTTGAGAGTCTCTTAATAGCATGGTAATTTGCTTAGTAATAATATGCTTGGTATTCAAGATTTGTGAAACTTTCTTTTGAGTGTGTTGAATACTAAGAAAAGATTGAAGCATGATAATTGTTTTGAGATATGGAGGTGATAATATTAAAGTCATGCTAGTTGAGTAGTTGTGAATTTAAAGAATACTTGTGTTAAGGTTTGTGATTCCCGTAGCATGCACATATGGTGAACCGTTATGTGATGAATTCGGAGCATGATTTATTTATTGACTGTCTTCCTTACGAGTGGCGGTCGGGGACAAGCGATGGTATTTTCCTACCAATCTATCCCCTAGGAGCATGCACGTAATACTTTGCTTTGATAACTTCTAGATTTTTGCAATAAGTATATGAGTTCTTTATGACTAATGTTGAGTCCATGGATTATACGCACTCTCACCCTTCCACCTGTGCTAGCCTCTCTAATACCGCGCACCTTTCGCCGGTATCATACACCTACTATATACCTTCCTCAAAACAGCCACCATACCTACCTATTATGGCATTTCCATAGCCATTCCGAGATATATTGCCATGCAACTTTCCACCGTTCCGTTCATGACACATTTATCATTGTCATATTGCATATCCCGGTACACTGCCGGATGCATTCACATAGAGTCATATTTTGTTCTAAGTATCGAGTTGTAGTTGTTGAGTTATAAGAAAAATAAAAGTGTGATGATCATCATTATTAGAGCATTGTCCCAGTGAGGAAAGAATGATGGAGACTATGATTCCCCCATAAGTCGGGATGAGACTCCAGACGAAAAAAAGAGAGGCCAAAGAAGCCCAAATAAAAAAAAGAGGCCATAAAAAAAGAGAAAAGGCCCAAATAAAAAAATGATGAGAGAAAAAGAGAGAAGAGCCAATGTTACTATCCTTTTACCACACTTGTGCTTCAAAGTATCACCATGATCTTCATAGTAGAGAGTCTCTCATGTTATCACTTTCATATACTAGTGGGAATCTTACATTATAGAACTTGGCTTGTATATTCCAATGATGGGCTTCCTCAAAAATTGCCCTAGGTCTTCATGAGCAAGCAAGTTGGATGCACACCCACTTAGTTTCTTTTTGAGCTTTTATATACTTATAACTCTAGTGGATCCATTGCATGGCAATCCCTACTCACTCACATTGATATCTATTGATGGGAATCTCCATAGCCTGTTGATACGCCTAGTTGATGTGAGACCATCTCCTTTTTGTCTTCTCCACAACCACCATTCTATTCCACCTATAGTGCTATATCCATGGCTCACACTCATGTATTGCGTGAAGATTGAAAAAGTTAGAGTATGAAACAATTGCTTGGCTTGTCATCGGGGTTGTGCATGATTTAAATACTTTGTGTGGTGAAGATGGAGCATAACCAGACTATATGATTTTGTAGGGATAACTTTCTGGCCATGCTATTTTGAGAAGACATAATTGCTTTGTTAGTATGCTTGAAGTATTATTATTTTTATGTCAATATAAACTTTTGTCTTGAATCTTTCTAATCTGAATATTCATACCACAATTAAGAAGATTTGCATTGAAATTATGCTAGGTAGCACTCCGCATAAAAAATTCTCTTTTTATCATTTACCTACTCGAGGACGAGCAGCAATTAAGCTTGGGGATGCCTGATATGTCTCCAACGTATCTATAATTTTTGATTGCTCCATGCTATATTATCTACTGTTTTGGACTATATTGGGCTTTATTTTCCACTTTTATATTATTTTTGGGACTAACCTATTAACCGGAGGCCCAGCCCAGAATTGCTGTTTTTTGCCTATTTTAGTGTTTCGGATAAACGGAATATCAAATGGAGTCCAAACGGAATAAAATCTTCGGGAACGTGATTTTCTCACCGAACGTGATCCAGGAGACTTGGACCCTGCTCCAAGGAACAAAAGAGGCGGTCACGAGGGTGGGGGGCGCGCCCCCCTGCCTTGTGGGCCCCTCATTGCTCCTCCGACGTACTTCTTCCTCCTATATATACACACGTACCCCCAAACGATCAGGATAGGAGCCAAAAACCTAATTCCATTGCCGCAACTTTATGCATCCACGAGATCCCATCTTGGGGCCTGTTCCGGAGCTCCGCCGGAAGAGGGCCGTCATCACGGAGAGCTTCTACATCATCATAGCATCTCCGATGAAGTGTGAGTAGTTTACCTTAGACCTTCGGGTCCATAGTTAGTAGCTCGATGGCTTCTTCTCTCTCTTTGAATCTCAATACAAAGTTCTCCCCCTCTCTTGTGGAGATCTATTCGATGTAATCTTCTTTTTGCGGTGTGTTTGTTGAGATCGATGAATTGTGGGTTTATGATCAAGTCTATCTATGAATAATATTTGAATCTTCTCTGAATTCTTTTATGTATGATTGGTTATCTTTGCAAGTCTCTTCGAATTATCCATTTGGTTTGGCCAACTAGATTGGTAGTTCTTGCCATGGGAGAAGTGCTTAGCTTTGGGTTTGATCTTGCGGTGTCCTTACCCAGTGACAAAAGGGGCAGCAAGGCACGTATTGTATCGTTGCCATCGAGGATAACAAGATGGGGTTTATTTCGTATTGCATGAATTTATCTCTCTACATCATGTCATCTTGCTTAAGGCGTTACTCTGTTTTTAACTTAATACTCTAGATGCATGCTGGATAGCGGTCGATGAGTGGAGTAATAGTAGTAGATGCAGAATCGTTTTGATCTACTTGTCACGGACGTGATGCCTATATACATGATCATGCCTAGATATTCTCATAACTATGCTCAATTATGTCAATTGCTCAACAGTAATTTGTTCACCCACAGTAGAATACTTATGCTCTTGAGAGAAGCCACTAGTGAAACCTATGGCCCCCGGGTCTATTCTCATCATATCAATCTCCATTACTTTAATCTTGCTTTGCTTTTTTACTTTGCCTTTACTTTTTTACTTTGCATCTTTATACCAAAAATACCAAAAATATTATATCTATCAGATCTCACTCTCGTAAGTGACCGTGAAGGGCTTGACAACCCCTAATCGCGTTGGTTGCGAGTAGCTATCGCTTTGTGCAGGTACGAGGGAAATACTTACGCTACTCTGCTGCATCATCCCTTCCTCTTTGGGGCAAACCAACGCAACCTCAAGACGTAGCATAGGTCAACCAGAGTAAGATCCGCACCAGAGTGGTATGGTAATCCAGTTCTGGAGGTCATGTTACTTGACCATGACAAACCTACGAACTATGAGGAAGCGATGATGAGCCCAGATTCCGCGAAATGGCTTGAGGCCATGAAATCTGAGATGGGATCCATGTATGAGAACAAAGTGTGGGCTTTGGTTGACTTGCCCGATGATCGACAAGCCATCGAGAATAAATGGATCTTCAAGAAGAAGACTAACGCTGACGGTAATGTTACTGTCTACAAGGCTCGACTTGTTGCGAAAGGTTTTCGACAAGTTCAAGGAGTTGACTACGATGAGACATTCTCACCCGTAGCGATGCTTAAGTTCGTCCCAATCATGTTAGCAATTGCTGCATTTTATGATTATGAAATTTGGCAAATGGATGTAAAGACTGCATTCCTGAATGGATTTCTAGAAGAAGAGTTGTATATGATGCAACCTGAAGGTTTTATCGATCCAAAGGATGCTAACAAAGTGTGCAAGCTCCAGCGATCCATTTATGGACTGGTGCAAGCATCTCGGAGTTGGAATAAACGTTTTGATAGTGTGATCAAAGCATATGGTTTTATACAGACCTTTGGAGTAGCCTGTATTTACAAGAAAGTGAGTGGGAGCTCTGTAGCATTTCTAATATTATATGTAGATGACATATTGTTGATTGGAAATGATATAGAATTTCTAGATAGCATAAAAGGATGCTTGAACAAGAGTTTTTCAATGAAAGACCTCGATGAAGCTGCTTATATATTGGGCATCAAGATCTATAGAGATAGATCAAGACTCTTGATTGGACTTTCACAAAGCACATACCTTGATAAAGTTTTGAAGAAGTTCAAAATGGATTGCTACCTCTTGAGCACTGCGTTGGTTTTCCCTTGAAGAGGAAAGGGTGATGCAGCAAAGTAGCGTAAGTATTTCCCTCAGTTTTTGAGAACCAAGGTATCAATCGAGTAGGAGGCCACGCTCAAGTCCCACGCACATACACAAACAAATAAGAACCTCGCAACCAACACGATATAGGGGTTGTCAATCCCTTCATGGTCACTTACGAGAGTGAGATCTGATAGAGATGATAAGATAATATTTTTGGTATTTTATAGTAAAGAGTAAAAGTAAAGATTGCAAGGTAAACGGTAATAGAAATAACGGGAGATTAATAGGATGGAAGATAGACCCGGGGGCCATAGGTTTCACTAGTGGCTTCTCTCAAGAGCATAAGTATTACGGTGGGTAAACGAATTACTGTCGAGCAATTGATAGAATTGAGCATAGTTATGAGAATATCTAGGTATGATCATGTATATAGGCATCACGTCCGTGACAAGTAGACCAACTGCTGCCTGCATCTACTACTATTACTCCACACATCGACCGCTATCCAACATGCATCTAGAGTATTAAGTTCATAAGAACGGAGTAACGCTTTAAGCAAGATGACATGATGTAGAGGGATAAACTCATGCAATATGATATAAACCCCATCTTTTTATCCTTGATGGCAACAATACAATACGTGTCGTTTCCCCTACTATCACTGGGTTCGAGCACTGCAAGATTGAACCCAAAGCTAAGCACTTCTCCCATTGCAAGAAAGATCAATCTAGTAGGCCAAACCAAACTGATAATTCGAAGACTTGCAAAGATAACCAATCATACATAAAAGAATTCAGAGGAGATTCAAATATTGTTCATAGATAAACTTGATCATAAACCCAAAATTCATCGGATCTCGACAAACACACCACAAAAGAAGATTACATCGAGTAGATCTCCAAGAGAATCGATGAGAACTTTGTATTGAGATCCAAAGAGAGAGAATAAGCCATCTAGCTAGTAGCTAATAACTATGGACCTGAAGGTCTGAGGTAAACTACTCACACATCATCGGAGAGGCTATGGTGTTGATGTAGAAGCTCTCCGTGATCAATGCCCCCTTCGGCGGAGCGCCGGAAAAGGCTCCAAGATGGGATCTCACAGGTACAGAGAGTTGCGGCGGTGGAAATAGGGTTTTGGCTCTGTCCTTGATGGTTTGGGGGTATGTAGGTATATATAGGAGGAAGAAGTAGGTCGGTGGAGCCACGAGGGTCCCACGAGGGTGGAGGGCGCACCCCCTACCTCGTGGCTTCCTCGTCTGTTGCTTGACGTCCACTCCAAGTCCTCTAGATCACGTTTGTTCCAAAAATCACGTTCCCAAAGGTTTCATTCCGTTTGGACTCCGTTTGATATTCCTTTTCTGCGAAACACTGAAATAGGCAAAAAAACAGCAATTTGGGCTGGGCCTCCGGTTAATAGGTTAGTCCCAAAAATAATATAAAAGTGTATAATACAGCCCATTAAACATCCAAAACAGAATATAATATAGCATGGAACAATCAAAAATTATAGATACGTTGGAGACGTATCATGGATCAAGCTAAGAAAGGGTTCTTGTCTGTGTTACAAGGTGTGAAGTTGAGTCAGACTCAATGCCCGACCACTGCAGAAGATAGAGAGAAAATGAAAGTCATTCTAGGTTCTATCATGTATGCAATGTTGTGTACCAGACCTGATGTGTGCCTTGCTATTAGTTTAGCGGGGAGGTACCAAAGTAATCCAGGAGTGGATCACCGGACAGCGGTCAAGAACATCCTGAAATACCCGAAAAGGACTAAGGATATGTTTCTCGTTTATGGAGGTGACAAAGAGCTCGTCGTAAATGTTTACGTTGATGCAAGCTTTGACACTGATCCGGATGACTCTAAGTCACAGACCGGATACATATTTATATTGAACGGTTGAGCTGTAAGTTGGTGAAGTTCTAAGCAAAGCGTTGTGGCGGGATCTACATGTGAAGTGGAGTACATAGCTGCTTTGGAGTAGCAAATGAAGGAGTCTGGATGAAGGAGTTCATATCCGATATAGGTGTCATACCTAGTGCATCGGGTCCAATGAAAATCTTTTGTGACAATACTGGTGCAATTGCCTTGGCAAAGGAATCCAAATTTCACAAGAGAACCAAGCACATCAAGAGACGCTTCAATTCCATCCACGATCAAGTCAAGGAAGGAGACATAGAGATTTGCAAGATACATACGGATCTAAATGTTGCACACCCGTTGACTAAGCCTCTCTCACGAGCAAAACATGATCAACACCAAGACTCCATGGGTGTCAGAATCATTACTGTGTAATCTAGATTATTGACTCTAGTGCAAGTGGGAGACTGAAGGAAATATGCCATAGAGGCAATAATAAAGTTGTTATTTATATTTCCTTATATCATGATAAATGTTTATTATTCATGCTAGAATTGTATTAATCAGAAACTTAGTACATGTGTGAATACATAGAAAAACATAGTGTCACTAGTATGACTCTGCTTGACTAGCTCGTTGAATCAAAGATGGTTAAGTTTCCTAACCATATACATGAGTTGCCATTTGATTAACGGGATCACGTCATTAGAGAATGATGTGATTGACTCAACCCATTCCGTCAGCTTAGCACTTGACCGTTTAGCATGTTGCTATTGCTTTCTTCATGACTTATACATGTTCCTATGACTATGAGATTATGCAACTCGCGAATACCAGAGGAACACTTAGTGTGCTACCAAACGTCACAACGTAATTGGGTGATTATAAAGGTGCTCTACAGGTGTCTTCGATGGTACTTGTTGAGTTGGCATAGATCGAGATTAAGATTTGTCACTCCAATTGTCGGAGAGGTATCTCCGGGCCCTCTCGGTAATGCACATCACTATAAGCCTTGCAAGCAATGTGACTAATGAGTTAGTTGTGGGATGATGCATTACGAATGAGTAAAGAGACTTGCCGATAACGATTGAACTAGGTATTGAGATACCAACGATCGAATCTCGGGCAAGTAACATACTGATGACAAAGGGAACAACGTATGTTGTTATGCGGTTTGACCGATAAAGATCTTCATAGAATATGTGGGAGCCAATATGAACATCCAGGTTCTACTATTGGTTATTGACCGGAGATGAGTCTCGGTCATGTCTACATAGTTCTCAAACCCGTAGGGTCCGCACGCTTAACGTTCTATGATGATCAGTATTATGAGTTTATGTGTTTTGATGAACCGAAGGTTGTTCGGAGTCCCGGATGTAATCACGAGCATGACGAGGAGTCTCGAAATGTTCGAGACATAAATATCGATATATTGGAAGCCTATGTTTGGACATTGGAATGGTTCCAAGTGAGTTTGGACATATACCGGAGTACCGGGGGATTACCGGAACCCCTCGGGGAGTATATGGGCCCTAACGGGCCTTAGTGGAGAGAGAGAGAGGGGCAGCCAGGGCAGGCCGCGCCCCCTCCCCTTCTGGTCCAAATTGGACTAGGAGGGGGGGCGCCCCCCTTTCCTTCCTCCCTCTCTCCCCCTCCCTTCTCTCCTAGTCCAACTAGGGAAGGGGGGAATCCTACTCCCGGTGGGAGTACGACTCCTCTAGGGCGCGCCATAGAGGGCCAGCCCTCCCCCTCCTCCGCTCCTTTATATACGGGGGAGGGGGGCACCCCATAGACACACAAGTTGAACATTGATCTCTTAACCGTGTGCGGTGCCCCCCTCCACCATAATCCACCTCGGTGATATCGTTGCACTGCTTAGGCGAAGCCCTGCGCCGGTAGTTTCATCATTACCGTCATCACACCATCATGCTGACAAAGCTCTCCGTTGACACTCAGTTGGATCAAGAGTTCATGGTACGTCACCGAGCCGAACGTGTGCAGATCGCGAAGGTGCCGTACTTTCGGTACTAGGATCGGTCGGATCATGAAGATGTACGACTACATCAACCGTGTTGTCATAACGCTTCCGCTTACGGTCTACGAGGGTACGTGGACTACACTCTCCCCTCTCGTTACTATGCATCACCATGATAGATCTTGCGTGTGCGTAGGATTTTGTTTGAAATTACTGCGTTCCCCAACAAATCAACCCAAAGGACAAAAGAAATCTACTCAAAACATCATAGGATGGCAACACATCATTGGATCATAATATGTGGCATAAAGCACCATGTTAAAGTAGGGGATTACAGTGGGGTGAGGGAGAGTGGACTGCATAAAAGAGATGAGGATGGTGATGATGATGGTGATGTTGATGAAGACGATCACCACGGCGATGGTTCCCCTGATGGCACTCCGACGCCACCGAGAGAGAGGGGGAGAGGTTCTCCCCATTGTGCTTCCTCCTCCATGGTCTCCCCCTAGATGGGGAGAGGTTCTCCCTCTGGTCCTTGGCCTCCATGGTGATGATAGCCCCCTCCAGGATCCTCCTCCATGGCCTTCGGTGATGATGCTCCCCTCCAGCAGGGTGCCAGAGAGGGCCTAGATTTGTTTTTGAGGCTACAGAGGCTTACGGCGGCGGAACTCCCGATCTCTCTCCTATTCTGGGGTTTTTAGGATTTAAAGGAGGGGTTGGCATTGGTTTCACGCCAGGGGGGCCCCACGAGGCGATCACAAGGTCGGAGGGTGCCCTAGGGGGGGCGCCCTCCACCCTTGTGGTTAGCCCGGGACTCTTCTTCCGTATCTTTTTCTTCCAGTATTTTTTATATTTTCCAGAAAAATTATCCGTTAATTTTCAGCTCGTTCTGAGAATTTTTATTTCTGCACAAAAATAACACCATGGTAGTTCTGCTGAAAACAGCGTCAGTCCGGGTTAGCTCTAATCAAATCATACCAACATCATATAGAATTATTGTAAAGATGGCATGAATACTTCATAAATTATTGATACGTAGGAGACGTATCACATGCCGATGCATAGGAAGAGAGTTAGACTTCGTTATTGCATGATATATGTTACTTTATGCTCACTACTAAATTACAAATCATTGTTAATTAAAATTGGTTTTGATATACCTTGGGATCCGGGTGGATCAATTAGTTGAGCACTATATGCCTAGCTTAATGGCTTTAAAGAAAGCGCTACCAGGGAGACAAGCCATAAGTTATAGAGTGTCTTTTTATTCTGTTGTGTGATTTTATGAAGTTTAAAAACAAAAAAATATAGAGGGGAACCTAAAACTTTTCAAAAAGAAAAGCAAAAGTAAGAAAGACGAGCATTGTTAAAGTGGGAGCTAGCCTTGAACTTTGTTCATGCACATGAAAACTTCGTGAACCTTTATTACAGAAACTTTTCAACAAAAATAATTACCCCCTTGTACAAATCCATTGTATTATAAAAATAATGTGCCAAGATTTTCCTTTAGGATGATTAGATTGCTTGTTTGGTTTGTGCAGTGCAAAAATAGAAACTTTGGCTGTGGTGCGTGAATTTACAATTTTTACTGGAATGTCAAAAGTGTATGAAATTTTACACAGTACTTCTATACAAAAAAATTATTTTGTCCTATTGTTTCAAAAAAATTGGAGTTACAGAAGTATGGTCAATGTTCAGATTGCTACAGACTGTCCTATTTTTGACAGATTCTGTTTTTATGCATTGTTTTGCATGTTTTGATGAATCTATGGATTGTATCGGTGATATAAACCATGGTGAAGTTAGATTACAATAGTTATAATGCAAAAATAAAATATGAATGAGTTTTCAACAGTACTTAAAGTAGTGATTTGTTTTATTATACTGAAGGATCTCACGAGGGTTTTGTTAAGTTTTGTGTGATTGTAGTTTTCAAGTTTTGGGTGAGATCACGATGGATGAAGGGATAAGGAGTGGCAAGAGCCTATGCTTGGGGATGCCCCAAGGCACCAAAGGTAATATTCGAGGACTCCCAAGTAACTAAGCTTGGGGTGTGACGCCCGGATAATTAAGCTACAGTAACACTCTACTAATGATGCCACGTCACCTCGTTTACTGTTGCTAATCTCGCGTTGGATCAAAACTATTCAAATTTGAATTTGAATTTTTGTCAAACATAAAAAAATTCAAACATTAAAACTAAATGTTCAGAGTGTGCCAATTAATGCCTAGGTATTTATGGTGAAGAAACTACACTTTTACAGAATGCCTAAATACTTTAAAATAAATTAAAATAGAAAAGAAAAATAAGAAAAAGGAAATGACTAAACAAAAGAATAAAATAAAAATAAAAGCCCCCCCCCACTGGGCTAACCGGCCGAGCTAGCCACCAGGCCGACAAGGCCGGCCGACCCCACTCCCCATAACCCCCTGGCACCCAAACCCTAAACCACCGACACCCCCACTTCCCCCACTCGCTCTCTCTCTCCCCCTTCCCCCGATCCGATCTAGATCGGGGCTCGACGCACTCGCCCACCGCCCCCGACGCCGCTGGACCACGTCGCCGTCGCCCGGAACGCCGCCTTGACCACACCTCCCCACCGGACTGCCTCCCCGTCTTCGTCAACATCGTCATCCTCCTCGACACCAGCTGCCCTTATCCCTACAAACCCGCGGTGAGGCCCCCAGCCTCTTCCCCTCTGCCTCCGCTCTCGCACGCCGTTAGCCGCAGCCATGAGGCCCTCGACCTCCTCTTCCTCTCGCTCCCGCAGCCCGTGCCGCTCGTCGTCGTAGCCCCTGTTGCTCCTTGCTGCTCTGTGCTGCACACTGCTCCACTACGGCTCTCAGTTGAAGCCACCCGCTACTTCCCGCTACTGACGCTGCTCGCTGCCGGCCGCTGACCGCATCCCGTCCGCCCCCTGCATGCCCCGCGCTCGGTCTCCGCCCCACGCTCCGGGACCGCCCCGCCATTGCCTTGCCACAGCACCCGCTTGGGTGGCGCCCGTAAACCCAGCGCCCGATAGGCCCCTCTGGGCCACTGACGTTGGGGCCCTAGAAGAAAAAAAAGAATAATTTTTTAAATTATAATAATAATAACTTAACCAACTAATTAATTAGTGAATTAATTAATTCAATTAATTCTACTTAACTAAGCTAATTGAATTTAGTTAACCTAATCATTTAGTTAAGCCAATTAATCATGTTTAGTTAGTCTGAGTCTACGACAAACGGGTCCCACCTACCAGGGTTGACCTAGTCAACCTTTGATCCTGCTGACATCATGCTGATGTCGTGCTGACATCATAATTGCATTATCTAATTAAATTAAATCTGTTAATTCCTGAAAATGAATTAAAACCTTACAAATTAATATAAAACAAACCATAACTTGGATGAAAATACTTTGTACATGAAAGTTGCTCAGAATGACGAGACGAATCCGATTTCGCAGCCCGTTCGCCCGCCACACATCCTTAGCATGGCGAACACACAATTTTCCCCCTCCTCTTCATCTGTTCGAAAACGCGAAACACCGGGAATAATTTCCCGGATGTTTACCCCCTTCGTCGATATCACCTCCTACCACGTTAGGGCACACTTGACACCGTTACTTATCATGTCATGCATTGTCATGCATATGTTTGCATTGTATTCACTGTTTCTTCCCCCTCTCTTCTCTCCGGTAGACTACGAGACTGACGCCGTTGCTGCTGCCCTGATCGACTACGTTGTTGACGCCCCTCCTTGCCAGAGCAACCAGAAAAGCCCCCCCTTGATCAACACGATATCACATATTCCTTCTCTCTACTGCTTGCATTAGAGTAGTGTAGCATGTTACTTCTTTCGGTTAATCCTATTCTGCTGCATAGCCTGTCATTTGTTGCTCCAGATGTTACCTTTACCTATAATCCTAAATGCTTAGTATAGGATGCTAGTATTCCATCAGTGGCCCTACATTATTGTCCGTCTTCTATGCTATACTTTCAGGCCATGATCACTTCGGGAGGTGATCACGGGTATATACATATTACACTATTATACATGTTACATGATGTGACTAAAGTCGGGTCGTCTCGTAGAGTACCCGCAAGTGATTCCGATGTGGGGGCTGAAAGGACAGGTGGTTCCATCCCGGTAGTGGTGGGCCTGGGTTCCCGACGGCCCCTAACTGTTACTTTGTGGCGGAGCGACATGGCAGGTTGAGACCACCTAGGAGAGAGGTGGGCCTAGCCCTGGTCGGCGTCTGTGGTTACATCAATTAACACACTTAACGAGATTTTGGTATTTGATCTGAGTCTGGCCACTGGCCTATACGCACTAACCAACTACGCGGAAACAGTTATGGGCGCTCGACATCGTGGTATCAGCCGAAGCCTTCTTGACATCAGCGACTGAGCGGGGCGCGCCGGATTGGACCGTAAGCATGCGCTTGTATTAAGGGGGCTAGGTCTACTTCCGTCCGCGTATGCAACATGGAGGTGTGTAATGGGCGATGGGCCCAGACGCCTACGCGTAGAGGATTTAGACCGGCGTGCTGACCTCTCTGTTGTGCCTAGGTGGGGTTGCAACGTGTTGATGTTCCAAGGCCGGGCATGACCCAGAAAAGTGTGTCCGGCCAGAGGCATCGAGCGTTTGGGTTATGTGGTGCACCCCTGTAGGGAAGTTTATCTATTTGGATAGCCGTGTCCCTTGGTAAAAGGATGACCCAGAGTTGTACCTTGACCTTATGACAACTAGAACCAGATACTTAATAAAACACACCCTTTCAAGTGCCAGATATACCCAGTGATCTCTCTCTCTCACAGGGCGGCGAGGAGAGGATTGTCGGGTAGGATTATGCTATGCGATGATACTTGGTGAACTTACCATCTACTCTCTTCTACATGCTGCAAGATGGAGGCTGCCAGAAGCGTAGTCTTCGATAGGACTAGCTATTCCCCTCTTATTCTGGCATTCTATAGTTCAGTCCACAGATACTATCCTTTTCATTGAAACCAATGCATATGTAGTGTAGATCCTTGCTTGCGAGTACTTTGGATGAGTACTCACGGTTGCTTTTCTCCCTCTTTTCCCCTTTCCATTCTTCTCGGTTGTCGCAACCCGATGCTGGAGCCCAGGATTTAGACGTCACCGTCTACAATGACTACTACTACTACCACGAGGGTGCTTACTACTACGTGGAGGCCGCCGACGACTAGGAGTAGTTTAGGAGGATCCCAGGCAGGAGGCCTGTGCCTCTTTCGATCTGTATCCCAATTTGTGCTAGCCATCTTATGGCAACTTGTTTAACTCATGTATGTACTCAGATATTGTTGCTTCCGCTGACTCGTCTATGATCAAGCACTTGTATTCGAGCCCTCAAGGCCCCTGGCTTGTATTATGGTGCTTGTATGACTTATTTTATGCTTAGAGTTGTGTTGTGATATCTTCCCGTGAGTCCCTAATCTTGATCGTACATGTTTGCGTGTATGATTAGTATACGATTGAATCAGGGGCGTCACATGGGGATTCCCCCTGAAGGCATCCCCTCTTTCTTCTGACGACCATCGATAATTTTACTTGGAGCAATATTTTTATTCATCACATGATATGCATAAATTCTTGGAGCGTCACGTGCCTTTTATTTTTATTTTAGTAATGCACCATGCTGGTATGAGACAATCCTTCATTGATTTATAGAATGCTTCATGCACCTCACTTATATCTTTTGAGTATGGCTTTATAGAATGCTTCATGTGCTTCACCTATATCTTTTGAAGTTTGGATTGCCTGCTTCTCTACACATAGAAAACTGACATTTGTAGAATGATCTTATGCTTCACTTATATTTGTTAGAGTCTGGGCATATCTTTTGTAGGGAGAATTAAACTCTCTTGCTTCACTTATATCTATTTAGAGAGTCAACAAGAATTGGTCATTCACATGGTTAGCCATTAAATCTTACATAAAACTTGTAGATCACTGAATATGATATGTTTGATTCCTTGCAATAGTTTTGCGATATAGAGATGGTAATACGTGGGAGGTACTAGTGAATGATTATGGTTTAGTAAGAATATTGGTGTTAAGGTTTGTGATTCCCGAAGCATGCACGTAGTCTCTCGTTATGCGATGAAATTAGAGCATGATTTATTTTTGTTTGTCTTCCTTATGAGTGGCGGTCGGGGACGAGTGATGGTCTTTTCCTACCAATCTATCCCCTAGGAGCATGCATATTAGTACTTTGCTTCGATGGCTAATAAACTTTTGCAATAAGTATGTGAGTTCTTTATGACTAATGTTGAGTCCATGGATTATACACACTCTTACCTTTCCGCAATTTGCTAGCCACTTCGGTACCATGCATTTTGCCCTTTCTCACCTCGAGAGTTGGTCCAAACTTCGCCGGTGCATCCAAACCCCGTGATATGATACGCTCTATCACACATAAGCCTCCCTATATCGTTCTCAAAACAGCCACCATACCTACCTATTATGACATTTCCATAGTCATTTCGAGATATATTGCCATGAAACTTCCATAATCATCATAGGCATGACTTGAGCATTCATTGTCATATTGCTTTGCATGATCATAAGATAGCTAGCACGCTATTTTCATGGCTTGTCCATTTTTTGATATCTTTGCTATGCTAGATCATTGCACATCCTGGTATAATGCCGGAGGTATTCATATACAGTCACCATGTATTAGTTGTATCGACTTGTAAGTAAATAAAAGTGTGATGATCATCATTATTAGAGCATTGCCCCAGTGAGGAAAGGATGATGGAGATTATGATCCCCCCACAAGTCGGGATGAGACTCCAGACTTAAAATAGAAAAAGAGGCCAAAGAGCCCAAAATAAAATAAAATAAAAATAAAAAAGAGGCCAAAGAGCCCCAAAAAAGAGAAAATGAAAAAATGAGAGAAAAAGAGAGAAGGGGCAATGTTACTATCCTTTTACCACACTTGTGCTTCAAAGTAGCACCATGTTCTTCATATAGAGAGTCTCTTGAGTTATCACTTTCATATACTAGTGGGAATTTTCATTATAGAACTTGGCTAGTATATTCCGATGATGGGCTTCCTCAAATGCCTGAGGTCTTGATGAGCAAAGCAAGTTGGATGCAAACCCACTTAGTTTTCAGTTTGAGCTTTCATACACTTATAGCTCTAGTGCATCTGTTGCATGGCAATCCCTACTCACTTGCATCGATATCAATTGATGGGCATCTCCATAGCTTATTAATTTTCCTAGTTGATGTGAGACTTTCTCCTTTTTGTCTTCTGTTTACAATCTCCACCATCATATTCTATTCCACCTATAGTGCTATATCCATGGCTCACGCTCATGTATTGCGTGAGGGTTGAAAAAGCTTGAGAAAATTAAAAGTATGAAACAATTGCTTGGCTTGTCATCAGGGTTGTGCATGATAAATACTTTGTGTGATGAAGATAGAGCATGACAAGACCATATGATTTTGTAGGGGTAACGTTCTTTAGCATTGATATTTTGAAAGACATGATTGTTTGTTGGGATGCCTGAGTATTGATGTCTTTATCTCAAATTATAGACTATTGCTTTGAATCACTCGTGTCTTAATATTCATGCCATGATTAGATTATATGATCAAGATTATGCTAGGTAGCATTCCACATAAAAATTATCTTTTTATCATTTACATAATTGAGGATGAGCAGGAATTAAGCTTGGGGATGTTGATACATCTTCATCGTATCTATATTTTTGATTGTTTCAGGCCAATATTCTACAACTTCCATATACTTTTGGCAACTTTTTATATTATTTTTGGGACTAACATATTGATCCAGTGCCCAGTGCCAGTTCCTCTTTGTTGCATGTTTTTTGTTTCACAAAATATCGATACCAAACGAAGGCCAAACGCGATAAAAATTTACGAATATTTTTTTTGGAACATGTATGATTTTTGGAAAAAGAATCAATGCGAGACGAGGCCCGAGGGGCCCACAAGCCCTAGGGGCGCACCCCTGATACGTCTCCAATGTATCTATAATTTTGGATTGCTCCATGCTATTATATATATATATATATTCTATTTTGGATGTTTAATGGGCTTATTTATACACTTTTATACTCCCTCCGTTCCTTTTTAGTTTGCATATAAGATTTGGTCAAAGTCAAACTTTCTAAAGTTTGACCAACTTTATAGGAAAATATATCAACATTTACAATACTAAAGATATATGGTATGAAAATTAATTTTATGATGCATCTAACAATATTGATTTCATATTGTGAATCTCGATATTTTTTTGTATAAACTTAGTCAAAGTTAACAAAGTTTGACTTTGACCGAATCTTATATGTAGACTAAAAAGAAACAAAGGGAGTATTGTTTTTGGGACTAACCTATTAACCGGAGGCCCAGCCCAAATTGTTGTTTTCTTGCATATTTCAGTGTTTCAAAGTAAAGGAATATCAAACGGAGTCCAAACGGAATGAAACCTTTGGGAGAGTTATTTTTGGAACGGAAGCAATCAAGGAGACTTGGAGTAGACGTCAGGGAAGCATTGAGGTGGCCACGAGGCAGGGAGGCGCGCTTGCCCCCCTGGGCGCCCCACCCTCATGGCTCCCCTGACCGACTTCTTTCACCTATATATGTCCATATACCCTAAAAACATCGGAGAACAGAATAGATCGGGAGTTCCGCCGCCGCAACCCTCTGTAGCCACCAAAAACCAATCGGGACCCTGTTCCGGCTCCCTGCCGGAGGGGGGATCCATCACCGGTGGCCATCTTCATCATCCCGGCGCTCTCCATGACGAGAAGGGAGTAGTTCACCCTCGGGGGTGAGGGTATGTACCAGTAGCTATGTGTTTGATCTCTCTCTCTCTCTCGTGTTCTTGAGGTGGCACGATCTTGATGTATCGTGAGCTTTGCTATTATAGTTGGATCTTATGACGTTTCTCCCCCTCTACTCTCTTGTGATGGATTGAGTTTTCCCTTTGAAGTTATCTTATCGGATTGAGTCTTTAAGGATTTGAGAACACTTGATGTATGTCTTGCATGTGTGCATCTGTGGTGACAATGGGATATCACGTGATCCACTTGATGTATGTTTTGGTGATCAACTTGCGAGTTGCGTGACCTCGTGAACTTATGGATAGGGGTTGGCACACGTTTTCGTCTTGACTCTCCGGTAGAAACTTTGGGGCACTCCTTGAAATACTTTGTGTTGGCTGAATAGATGAATCTGAGATTGTGTGATGCATATCGTATAATCATACCCGTGGATACTCGAGGTGACATTGGAGTATCTAGGTGACATTAGGGTTTTGGTTGATTTGTGCCTTAAGGTGTTATTCTAGTACAAACTCTAGGATAGATCGAATGGAAAGAATAGCTTCGTCTTATTTTACTATGGACTCTTGAATAGATCGATCAGAAATGATAACTTTGAGGTGGTTTCGTACCCTACAATAATCTCTTCATTTGTTCTCTGCTATTAGTGACTTTGGAGTGACTATTGTTGCATGATGAGGGCTAGTTATATGATCCAGTTATGTTGTTATTGTTGAGAGAACTTGCACTAGTGAAAGTATGAACCCTAGGCCTTGTTTCCTATCATTGCAATACCATTTGTGCTCACTTTTATCGCTTGTTACCTGATACGTCTCCAACGTATCTATAATTTTTGATTGTTCCATGCTATATTATATTCTGTTTTGGATGTTTAACGGGCTTTATTATACACTTTTATATTATTTTTGGGACTAACCTATTAACTGGAGGCCCAACCTAGATTGCTGTTTTTTTTGCCTATTTCAGTGTTTCGCAGAAAAGGAATATCAAACGGAGTCCAAACGGAATGAAACCTTCGGGAACGTGATTTTCGGAATGAACGTGATCTAGAGGACTTGGAGTCCACGTCAAGAAAGCAACGAGGAGGGCACAAGGCACGGGGCGCACCTACCCCCTGGGCACGCCCTCCACCCTCATGGGCCCCTCGTGGCTCCCTTGACCGACTTCTTTCGCCTATATATACCCATATGTCTTGGAAACATCATATAAGGAGCCAAAACCCTATTTCCACCGCCTCAACTCTTTGTACCCGTGAGATCCCGTCTTGGGGCCTTTTCCGGTGCTCCGCCAGAGGGGGAATTGATCACGGAGGGCTTCTACATCAACACCATAGCCTCTCTGATGATGTGTGAGTAGTTTACCTCAGACCTTCGGGTCCATAGTTATTAGATAGATGGCTTCTTCTCTCTTTTTGGATCTCAATACAAAGTTCTCCCCCTCTCTTCTTTTGCGGTGTGTTTGTCGAGATCCGATGAATTGTGGGTTTATGATCAAGTTTATCTATGAACAATATTTGAATCTCCTCTAAATTCTTTTATGTATGATTGGTTATCTTTGCAAGTCTCTTCGAATTATCAGTTTGGTTTGGCCTACTAGATTGATCTTTCTTGCAATGGGACAAGTGCTTAGCTTTGGGTTCAATCTTGCGGTGTCCTTTCCCAGTGACAGCAGGTGCAGCAAGGCACGTATTGTATTGTTGCCATCGAGGATAAAAAGATGGGGTTTATATCATATTGCATGAGTTTATCCCTATACATCATGTCATCTTGCTCAAAGCATTACTCTGTTCTTATGAACTTAATACTCTAGATGCATGCTGGATAGCGGACGACGTGTGGAGTAATAGTAGTAGATGCAGAATCGTTTCGGTCTACTTATCACGGACATGATGCATATATACATGATCATACCTATATATTCTCATAACTATGCTCAATTCTATCAATTGACCGACAGTAATTCGTTCACCCACCGTAATACTTATGCTCTTGAGAGAAGCCACTAGTGAAACCTATGGCCCTCGGGTCTATTTTCCATCATATTAATCTTCCAACACTTAGCTATTTTCATTGCCGTTTATTTTGCTTTGCATCTTTATTTTCCCTTTATCATAAAAATACCAAAAATATTATCTTATCATATCTATCAGATCTCACTCTCGTAAGTGACCGTGAAGGGATTGACAACCCCTTTATCGCGATGGTTGTGAGGTTCTTATTTGTTTGTGTAAGTGCGTGGGACTCGCGCGTGGTCTCCTACTGGATTGATACCTTGGTTCTCAAAACTGAGGGAAATACTTATGCTACTTTGCTGCATCACCCTTTCCTCTTCAAGGGAAAACCAATGCAGTGCTCAAGAGGTAGAAAGAAGGATTTCTAGCGCCGTTGCCGGGGAGTCTACGCACAAGTCAAGACATACCAAGTACCCATCACAAACTCTTATCCCTGGCATTACATTATTTACCATTTACCTCTCGTTTTCCTCTCCCCCACTTCACCCTTGCCGTTTTATTCGCCTCCTCTTTTCTGTTCGTCTCTTTTTCGCTTTCTTCTTGTTTGCTTGTGTGTTGGATTGCTTGTTTGTCACGATGGCTCAAGATAATACTAAATTGTGTGACTTCACCAATACCAACAACAATGATTTTCTTAGCACTCCGATTGCTCCTCTTACCGATGCTGAATCTTGTGAAATTAATGCTGCTTTGTTGAATCTTGTCATGAAAGATCAATTCGACGGCCTTCCTAGTGAAGATGCCGCTACCCATCTAAATAGCTTTGTTGATTTGTGTGATATGCAAAAGAAGAAAGATGTGGACAATGATATTGTTAAATTGAAGCTATTTCCTTTTTTGCTTAGAGATCGTGCTAAAGCTTGGTTTTCGTCTTTGCCTAAAAATAGTATTGATTCTTGGAATAAGTGCAAAGATGCTTTTATCTCTAAGTATTTTCCTCCCGCTAAAATCATCTCTCTTAGAAACAATATCATGAATTTTAAGCAACTTGATCATGAACATGTTGCACAAGCTTGGGAGAGGATGAAATTAATGATACGTAATTGCCCTACACATGGTTTGAATCTTTGGATGATAATACAAAAATTTTATGCTGGATTGAATTTTACTTCTAGAAATCTTTTAGATTCGGCCGCAGGAGGCACCTTTATGGAAATCACTTTATGAGAAGCTACCAAACTCCTAGATAATATTATGGTTAATTATGCTCAATGGCACACCGAAAGATCTACTAATAAAAAGGTGCATGTGATAGAAGAAATTAATGTTTTGAGTAGAAAGATGGATGAGCTTATGAAATTGTTTGCTAATAAGAGTGTTTCTTCTGATCCTAATGATATGCCTTTGTCTACTTTGATTGAGAATAATAATGAATCTATGGGTGTGAACTTTGTTGGTAGGAACAATTTTGGTAACAACGCTTATAGAGGAAACTATAATCCTAGGCCGTTTCCTAGTAATTCTTATAATAATTATGGAAATTCCTACAACAATTCTTATGGAAATTTTAATAAGATGCCCTCTGAATTTGAGACTATGTTAAGGAGTTTATGAATTCGCAAAAGAATTTCAATGCTTTGCTTGAAGAAAAATTGCTTAAGGTTGATGAATTGGCTAGGAACATTAATAGAATTTCTCTTGATGTTGATTATCTGAAACTTAAATCTATTCCACCTAAGCATGATATCAATGAGTCTCTCAAAGCCATGAGAATTTCCATTGATGAGTGCAAAGAAAGAACCGCTAGGATGCGTGCTAAGAAAGATTGCTTTGTGAAAGCGTATTCTTCTATTTTTTTATGAGAATAAAGATGAAGATCTAAAAGTTATTGATGTGTCTCCTATTAAATCTTTTTTTGCAATATGAATCTTGATAATGATGGTACTGAAGATGAGCTACCTTTACCTAGAAGGCATTCCAAAAATTTGGAGTTTTTAGATCTTGATGCGAAAATTGGTAAAAGTGGGATTGAAGAAGTCAAAATGTTAGAAATCAATGAACCCACTATTTTGGATTTCAAGGAATTTAATTATGATAATTGCTCTTTGATACATTGTATTTCCTTGTTGCAATCTGTGCTAAATTCTCCTCATGCTTATAGTCAAAATAAAGCTTTTACTAAACATATCGTTGACGCTTTGATGCAATCTTATGAAGAAAAACTTGAGTTGGAAGTTTCTATCCCTAGAAAACTTTATGATGAGTGGGAACCTACTATTAAAATTAGAATTAAAGATCATGAATTCTATGCTTTGTGTGATTTGGGTGCTAGTGTTTCCACGATTCCAAAGACTTTGTGTGATTTGCTAGGATTCTGTGAATTTGATGATTGTTCTCTAAACTTGCACCTTGCGGATTCCAGTATTAAGAAACCTATGGTAAGAACTAATGATGTTCTTATTGTTGCAAATAGGAACTATGTGCCCGTAGATTTCATTGTTCTTGATATATATTGCAATCCTTCATGTCCTATTATTCTTGGTAGACCTTTTCTTAGAACAATTGGTGCAATTATTGATATGAAGGAAGGGAATATTAGATTCCAATTTCCATTGAGGAAAGGCATGGAACACTTCCCTAGAAAGAAAATAAAATTACCTTATGAATCTATTATGAGAGCCACTTATGGATTGCCTACCAAAGATGGCAATACCTAGATCTATCCTTGCTCTTATGCCTAGCTAGGGGCGTTAAACAATAGCGCTTGTTGGGAGGCGACCCAATTTTATTTTAGTTTTTTTGCTTTTTGCTTCTGTTTAGTAATAAATATTTGATATAGCCTCTGGTTAGATTTTTTTATGTTTTAATTAGTGTTTGTGCCAAGTTAAACCTATAGGATCTTCTTGGATGATAGTTATTTGATCTTGCTGAAAATTCCAGAAACTTTCTGTTCACGAAAATAATTGTTAAAAATCACCAGAACGTGATAAAATACTGATTCCAATTGCTGCTGATCATAAAAAAAATTCCAGGTCGTCCTATTTTGGTAGAATTGTTTGAGTTATATAAGTTTGCGTTAGTTACAGATTACTACAGACTGTTCTGTTTTGGACAGATTCTGTTTTTCGTGTGTTGTTTGCGTATTTTGATGAATCTATGGCTAGTAAAATAGTTTGTAAACCATAGAGAAGTTGGAATACAATAAGTTTAACACCAATATAAATAAAGAATGAGTTAAATACAGTACATTGAAGTGGTGTTTTGTTTTCTTTCGCTAACGGAGCTCAAGAGACTTTCTGCTGAGTTTTGTGTTGTGAAGTTTTCAAGTTTTGGGTAAAGATTTGATGGATTATGGAACAAGGAGTGGAAAAAGCCTAAGCTTGGGGATGCCCATGGCACCCCAAGATAATCTAAGGACATCAAAAAGTCAAAGCTTGGGGATGCCCCGGAAGGCATCCCCTCTTTCGTCTACTTCATCGGTAAATTTACTTGGAGCTATATTTTTTATTCACCACATGATATGTCTTTTTATTGGAGCGTCTTGTATGATTTGAGTCTTTGATTTTTAGTTTACCACAATCATCCTCACTGAATAAACTTTTGAGAGAGACACACATGAATCGGAATTTATAGAATACTCTATGTGCTTTACTTATATCTTTTGAGCTATATAGTTTTTGCTTTAGTGCTTCACTTATATCTTTTAGAGCACGGTGGTGGATTTGTTCTATAGAAACTACTGTTCTCTCATGCTTCACTTATATCATTTTGAGAGTCTTAAAACAGTATGGCAATTTGCTTTAATTATAATATCATGAGAAATTTGATGCTTGATAATTGTTTTGAGATATAAAGGTGGTAATATCATAGTTGTGCTAGTTGAGTAATTGTGAAATTGAGGAATACTTGTGTTGAAGTTTGTGATTCCCGTAGCATGCACGTATGGTGAACCGTTACTTAACAAAGTTGGAGCATGAGGTATTTGTTGATTGGCATCCTTTGTGTGGCGGTCGGGATCGCACGATGGTTAACTCCTACCAACCCTTCCCCTAGGAGCATGCGTAGTAGTACTTTGCTTCGAGGGCTAATAAACTTTTGCAATAAGTATATGAGTTCTTTATGACTAATGTGAGTCCATGGATTATACGCACTCTTACCTTTCCGCAATTTTCTAGCCTCTACGGTACCGTGCATGCCCTTTCTCACATTGAGAGTTGGTGCAAGCTTCGCCGGTGCATCCAAACCCCGTGATATGCTATGCTCTATCACACATAAACCTCATTATATCTTCCTCAAAATATCCACCATACCTACCTATTATGGCATTTCCATAGCCATTCCGAGATATATTGCGATGCAACTTTCCACTATTTCGTTTATCATGACACGTTCCATTGTGGTCATATTGCTTTGCATGATCATGTAGTTGACATCGTATTTGTGGCAAAGCCACCATTCATAAATTTTTCATGCATGTCACTCTTGATTCATTGCATTTCCCGGTACCCCACCGGAGGCATTCACATAGAGTCATATCTTGTTCTAAGTATCGAGTTGTAATTCATGAGTTGTAAGTAAATAAAGTGTGATGATCATCATTACTAGAGCATTGTCCCAAGTGAGGAAAGGATGATGGAGACTATGATTCCTCCATAAGTCGGGATGAGACTCTGGACTAAATAAAAAAAGGCCAAAGAAAAAGAAAGAGAAAATGCCCAAAGAAAAAAAAATGAGAGAAAAAGAGAGAAGGGACAATGTTACTATCTTTTTACCACACTTGTGCTTCAAAGTAGCACCATGATCTTCATGATAAAGAGTCTCTCATTTTGTCACTTTCATATACTAGCGGGAAATTTCATTATAGAACTTGGCTTGTATATCCCAATGATAGGCTCCCTCAAATGCCCGAGGTCTTCATGAGCAAGCAAGTTGGATGCACACCCACTTAGTTTCTTATGATGAGCTTTCATACACTTATAGCTCTAGTGCATCCGTTGCATGGCAATCCCTACTCCTTGCATTGACATCAATTGATGGGCATCTCCATAGCCCGTTGATTAGCCTCGTCGATGTGAGACTTTCTCATTTTTTTGTCTTCCCACTTAACCCCTATCATTATATCTTACTCCACCATAATGCTATATCGATGGCTTGCGCTCATGTATTGCGTAAAGGTTGAAAAGGCTGAAGCGCGTTAGAAGTATGAACCCATTGCTTGGCTAAAACCGGGGTTGTACATGATATGAATATTTTGTGTGGTGAAGATGGAGCATAGCCAGACTATATGATTTTGTAGGGATAACTTGCTTTGGCTATGTTATTTTGATAAGACATAATTGCTTGGTTAGCATGCTTGAAGTATTGTTGTTTTTATGTCAACATTAAACTTTTATCTTGAATCATATCGAAGCTGAACATTCGTGCCACAATAAGAAGCACTACATTGAAAATTATGCTAAGTAGCATTCCACATCAAAAATTCTGTTTTTATCATTTACCTACTCGAGGACGAGCAAGAATTAAGCTTGGGGATGCTTGATACGTCTCCAATGTATCTATAATTTTGATTGTTCCATGCTATATTATATTCTGTTTTGGATGTTTAACAGGCTTTGTTATACACTTTTATATTATTTTTGGGACTAACCTATTAACCAGAGGCCCAGCCCAGATTGCTGTTTTTTTGCCTATTTCAGTGTTTCGTAGAAAAGGAATATCAAACGTAGTCCAAACGGAATGAAACCTTCGGGAACGTGATTTTCGGAATGAACGTGATCCAAGGGACTTGGAGTCCACGTCAAGAAAGCAACGAGGAGGGCACGAGGCAGGGAGGCATGAGGGATCCCCGTTGTAGGGTTTGCAATATGTTCATGATTCGCTTATGGTGGGTGGCGTGAGTGACAGAAGCACATACCCGAGTAAGTAGGTTATTTGCGTATCACTGGTGCGTGTCGGTCCTAAACAAATAGTTTAAAACCCCTTACCGCGATGGCATTTGGAACTGTCGCCAAGTGAGTGTGGGCGATAGGGGGGTCCTTCCCACACGACCCAGAAAATCGTCGGGGACAGGCCCTCGTGGCACCCAGGCTGGGGCCGTGTGCGATCGGGCGAGGCATGGAAACCCAATCATTTCCGTAGATATGTACATCCCACACGGTGAATCCCAGAAATCATTTCCGTAGGTATGTACATCCCACACGGTGAATCCCAGAAATCATTTTCGTAGGTATGTACATCCCACATAGTGAATCCCAGAAATCATTTCCGTAGGTATGTACATCCCACACAGTGAATCCCAGAAATCATTTCCGTAGGTATGTTCATCCCACACGGTGAATCCCAGAAATCATTTCCGTAGGTATGTACATCCCACATGGTGAATCCCAGAAAATCATTTCTGTAGGTATGTACATCCCACACAGTTCTTTGTGTGGAAACGTGTGTGCAAGGTGGCCTAATGCAAACAGTTCGCTGTCGGAAGCCGTGTGTGATTGTTAGTTGATCGAACACGCCTACTTTCTAGAAACCGTGCGGGTTGTTTGAGTTCATCGCCCCCGGTGTTGTTTGAGTAACCGTTTGCAATAGAAAGCCCCAATAAGCAGGGTAATTAGCCTATTATTGATAATCCATGGACTAATCAAACTGATATTTCTTATAAAACACGCCAGATATTTCATATCCGTATAAAAGCAACCATGATTTCATAATCGAATTACATCAGATAGCTTCGGCACTCAGTTATGTCATTACACAGCAGCACCAAGCTTCACATGCAGCATCAGAAACCTTTGGAAAGTAGCATCATACACGGTAAATAGACAGATGAATCTCATCTGGGAAACTGCAGAAGCGAAAGGCAAATATTGAGTCTTCAGTGATGTTGAATGTCCTTACAACTTTAGGCCAGTGGCTATGGATAATTGCCCGCCCAACCTTCGTCCTCTTCAACAAGACTTCAATATTGTATCGTGGGTGTTGAATGAATACCTTCCTCGCCTCTTGACCATGCAGGTGGTTTGAGAGGTAATCATCGGTGAACTGCTTTGAAAAGTACTGAAAACAAAGCTATGCATAAATCGCTGTTGTAAATTTTGAAATGGCGCAAGGGGTAAAAACAAGGTAAAAGAGTTGGTACCATCCTATAGTTACTGATGTCCTCTTCATTGTGCAAACAAAGATCTTGCTATTATTCGTCGCAAGTTTCTTCATCCTAACAATCTTTCAGAGTTTCATGACTTGACTGATATTCATGGACATCTCATTTCCCCATATGCAACATGGGTCGAACGGTGGGTTGATAACCCACAAGTACAGGGGATCGCAACAGTTTTAAATAAGTAAGAGTGTCGAACCCAACGAGGAGCTAAAGGCAGAACAAATATTCCCTCAAGTTCTATCGACCACAGATACAACTCTACGCACGCTTGATGTTCGCTTTACCTAGAACAAGTATGAAACTAGAAGTACTTTGTAGGTGTTGTTGGATAGCTTTGCAAGATAATAAAGATTACGTAAATAAAAAGTAGGGGCTGTTGTAAGTAAAGAAGCAATGAAGTAAATATAGCGAGTGTGGAAAAGTGGTGGTAGGAGTTGTGAAATTGTCCCTAAGCAATTGACTACTTTACTAGACCGATAGCAAGCATTATGTGGGAGAGGCCACTGCTAGCATGTCATCCTTGATTTGGAATTCTATGCACTTATGATTGGAACTATTAGCAAGCATCCGCAACTACTAACGTTCATTAAGGTGAAACCCAACCATAGCATTAAGATATATTGGTCCCCTTCAATCCCGTATGCATCAATTTCTATGCTAGGTTGAAGCTTCTGTCACTCTTGCCCTCCAATACATAGTCCTATCAACATACAACTAACCCTATGGTGTGATCCACGCGCGCGCTCATATGATGGGCACCAAAGGACAACAACATAACCACAAGCAAATTAAATCAATCATAGCAATTCATCAACCACCGATAGGACAACGAAAATCTACTTAGACATCATAGGATGACAACACATCATTGGATAATAATATGAAGCATAAAGCACCATGTTCAAGTAGAGGGTACAGCGGGTTGCAGGAGAGTGGACCGCTGTTGATAGATGGGGAAAGGTGATGGAGGTGTTGGTGAAGATGGCGGAGGTGTTGGAGTAGATCGCGGTGATGATGATGGCCATGGCAGCGTTCCTGCGCTACCGGAAGAGAAGGGGAGAGGGGGCCCCTTTGTCTTCTTCTTCCTTGACCTCCTCCCTAGATGGGAGAAGGGTTTCCCCTCTGGTCCTTGACCTCCATGGAATGGGAGGGGCGAGAGCCGAGCAATTGGTTCATACCAAGGTAGTCAGAGTCGGGATTCGGAGTCGGATCGATTTTCCACAGACAGAATCGAGTCGTAAGATCGAGTCATGGAATCGAGGATTCTACTAGATTTACCCAGATAAGATATTTTGTATGCACACAAGAAATTTATATGGATTCTATAGAGTTTTGACAATAAATATGGAGCAAAGAATGTACACATCAATGCTAGTTGTATTCCACTTGTTTTTACAGCTAACCTACCATCTAGCTCGCATGTATGGAACAGATATGAGAGGGAAATATATAGAACATTTAAACCTTCAATGCACGAAATTTACTTAGGTTCTTTTTATAGTGCATCAATAGTCGATCACTTGTCTATCTGACCTGCAGTGCTAAACCATTAAGGGTCTTGTTCTCCTTCCCCGATCAATCTTGAAGCATCCTCCTTTTCACGCCAATTCCATCTGTTGACAAGCTTGATCCTCAATTTTGATCCAGGGTTTCCGAGAGCTAGATCAAAGGTGTCGGCGGCTGGGCGTTTGGGCTTGGCATACTATTCTGCTACAACTAAATAAACGGCTTAGATAAATTAGTAGAATCGTACATAGTCCATAGCATAGTCGGGATTGTACAGTTTTGAACAGGATTCTATGATTTGGATCGCGACTCAACATGGATTCTACCTGATCCAGATTCATAGTGGGATTTGGATCAACATGCTTCCGTAGGGTCGTGAAGTCGTAGGATTTTAGCAGTCGAGTCAGGATTCTGACTACCTTGGTTCATACTTTTTAACGCTCTTCAACATTTTCAACCCTCACGCAATACATGAACATGAGCCATGGATATAGCACTATATGTGGAATAGAATGGTGGTTGTGGAGAAGACAAAAAGGAGAAGATAGTCTCACATCAACTAGGCGTATCAATGGGCTATGGAGATGCCCATCAATAGATATCAATGTGAGTGAGTAGGGATTACCATACAACGGATGCACTAGAGCTATAAGTATATGAAAGCTCAAACTAAAACTAAGTGGGTGTGCATACAACTTGCTTGCTCATGAAGACCTAGGGCATTTGAGGAAGCCCATCGTTGGAATATACAATCCAAGTTCTATAATGAAAATTCCCACTAGTATATGAAAGTGATAACTCAAGAGACTCTCTATATGAAGAACATGGTGCTACTTTGAAGCACAAGTGTGGTAAAAGGATAGTAACATTGCCCCCTTTTCTTTTTTTCTTTTTTTGTGTGGGCTTCTTTGGCCCCCCTTTTTTTATTTAGGCTTCTTTGGCCTCTCTTTTTTTCTTGGGGCAATTCTCTAAGAATGATGATCATCACCCTTTTATTTACTTACAACTCAATATTAGAACTTGATATCTAGAACAAAGATATGACTCTATATGAATGCCTCTGGTGGTGTACTGGGATGTGCAATGATCTAGCATAGTAATGACATCAAAAAATGGACAAGCCATGAAAACATCATGCTAGCTATCTTACGATCATGCAAAGCAGTATGACAATGAATTCTCAAGTCATGTATATGATGATGATGGAAGTTGCATGGCAATATATCTCGGAATGGCTATGGAAATGCCATGATAGGTAGGTATGGTGGCTGTTTTGAGGAAGGTATATGGTGGGTTTATGGTATCGGCGAAAGTTGCGCGATACTAGAGAGGCTAGCAATGGTGGAAGGGTGAAAGTGTGTATAATCCATGGACTCAACATTAGTCATAAAGAACTCACATACTTATTGCAAAAGCTTATTAGCCCTCGAAGCAAAGTACTACTATGCATGCCCCTAGGGGGATAGATTGGTAGGAAAAGACCATCGTTCGTCCCCGACCGCCACTCATAAGGAAGACAATCAATTAATACCTCATGCTCCAACTTCTTTACATAACGGTTCACCATACGTGCATGCTACGGGAATCACAAACCTCAACACAAGTATTTCTACAATCCACAACCACCCACTAGCATGACTATAATATCACCATCTTTATATCGCAAAACTATTGCAAGGAATCAAACATATCATATTCAGTGATCTACAAGTTTTATGTAGGATTTTATGACTAACCATGTGAATGACCAATTCCTATCATCTCTCTAAATAGATATAAGTGAAGCACGGGAGTTTAATTCTTTCTACAAAAGATATGCCCACGTTCTAACAAATATAAGTGAAGCAAAAGAGCATTCTACAAATGGCGGTTGTCTAAGTGAAGAGAAACAGGCAGTCCAAACTTCAAATGATATAAGTGAAGCACATGAAGCATTCTATAAAGCCATACTCAAAAGATATAAGTGAAGTGCATAGAGCATTCTATAAATCAACCAAGGACTATCTCATACCAGCATGGTGCATAAAATAAAAGTGAAAATTAAATGCAAAAGACGCTCCAAGATTGCACATATTGCACGAACGAAACGAATCCGAAAACATACCGATACTTGTTGAAGAAAGATGGGATGCCTTCCGGGGCATCCCCAAGCTTAGATGCTCGAGTCTCCTTGAATATTTACTTGGGGTGCCTCGGGAATCCCCAAGATTGAGCTCTTGCCTCTCTTCCTTCTTGTCACATCGAGACCTTCTCGATCATCGAACACTTCATCCACACAAAACTTCAACAGAAAACTCAGTAAGATCAGTTAGTATAATAAAGCAAATCACTACTCTAAGTACTGTTGCAAACCAATTCAAATTTTGTTTTTGCATTGTCTCTACTGTAATATAACTTTTCCATGGCTTAATCCACTGATATGAATTGATAGTTTCATCAAAACGAGCAAACTATGCATCAAAAACAGAATCTGTCTAAAACAGAATAGTCTGTAATAATATGAACATTCACCATACTTCTGATACTTCAAAAATTCTGCCAAAATTAGGAAAAATAAACAATTTGTATATAAAGACATTGCAAAAATAATCAGAACCATTTGACGTTCCAACTAAAAATGAAAAATCACGCACTACAGCCAAAGTTTCTGTCCTGCACCGCACAAACCAACAAGCATTGTAACCATCCTAAAGGCAAACCTTGGCACATTATTTTTGTAATACAATGAAATTGTACAAGGGGATAATTATTTTTATTGAAAAGTTTCTGTAATCAAGATTCACAAAGTTTCCGTGAGCATGAGCAAAGTTCAAGGAGCTCTCCCACTTCAACAATGCTTGTCTTTCTCACTTTCACTTTCCTTTTTGAAAAAGTTTTGGGTTCCCCTCTTTATTTTTGTTGTTTATAAACTATATAAAGTACTCAACAGAAATAAATGACTCTCTAAAACTTCTGGGTTGTCTCCCTGGCAGCGCTTTCTTTAAAGCCATTAAGCTAGGCATATAGTGCTCAAGTAATGGATCCACCCGGATCCCAAGGTATATCAAAGCCAATTTTAATTAATAATGATTTGTAATTTACTAGTGAGCACAAAGTAAGTCTAACTCTCTTTCTATGCATCGGCATGTCATACTAGAACAATTCATGCACACAAAGTAAAGGTCAATGCATAGTATAAATAGTTTCTTGCAATTTTGTCATGTTGGAAACATAGAGAGGCGGAGATGTAGTTCCTCTCTCATAATAATTGCAAGTAGGAGCAGCAAGCACATGCATATTATATTCATCAAAATCATCATGTGCAACAGTATAAGGCAACCCATCAATATAATCCTTAATAAGTGCAAACTTCTCCGATATAGTGTAGTTGGGAGAATTCAAAAAGATAATAGGACTATCATGCGTGTGTGCAATAGCAACAATTTCATGTTTAACATAAGGAACTATAGTAAGTTCATCTCCATAAGCATAATTCATATTGGCATCTTGGCCACAAGGATAGAAAGCATCATAAAAAAGGGATATTTCAAAAGAATCAATGGGATCATAGCAATCATCATAACAATCATCCTTCAGTAAGCATGAAGGGGAATTAAACAATGTATGAGTTGAAGAGTTATTCTCATTAGAAGGTGGGCACGGGTGATCAATCCGCTCTTCCTCCTTTTGTTCTTCGCTCTCCTCCTCATCTTTTTCATCCAATGAGCTCACAGTTTCATCAACTTCTTCTTCCATAGGTTCCTGCAAAATATTAGTCTCTTCTTGGACAGCGGAGACTTTCTCAATAAGCGTATTAATATAGGAATTATATTCATAATTATCATAGCAATATTTTAGGATAGCTAAATTTTCAGGCCTATAAACATCATCATCAAAAGCTTCATTCTTTTCAAACAAAGATTCAATTTCATAAGCACCCTTAAAAGCAACAAATTCTTCTATTTGTTACACATCATAGTAATCATATATACCATTAGCATAAGAAGCTAAGGTTTCATTATCCTTAAATTTGCATGAAAAGGGAAGGTGTGGAGCCTTCATCCTAGAGCAACAATTATAATCATAACTCAAGCATACTTGCCGAGCATACCACTTCAATATATAAATTTGATCCCATAATAGTTTCCCTTTTTGTGTCAAGCGATAATCCCTAAAGTATTCACGTTGATCCAACCTTACTCCCATTACCAGATTGAATGGGGTTTTCTCAGGATTATCAAAGTAGTACATAATTTCTGTCACATAACGAGCATCGAGGGTTTTAGGAGGTTCCTCGTTCCATGAGTAGCAAGTACACCTAATTTTTTTGGCATTTCGTGTTCCATATCCATAACTAAAGATAAAGAACAACTAAGAATAGCAAATAAAAATTACTTAGTGATAAAGAAAACAAGCACACACGAGAGTATTCACCCCACGCTATTGCTCCCCGGCAACGGCGCCAGAAAAAGGTCTTGATAACCCACAAGTATAGGGGATCGCAACAGTTTTCGATAAGTAAAATTGTCGAACCCAACGAGGAGCTAAATGCAGAACAAATATTCCCTCAAGTTCTATCGACCACAGATACAACTCTACGCACGCTTGATGTTCGCTTTACCTAGAACAAGTATGAAACTAGAAGTACTTTGTAGGTGTTGTTGTATAGGTTTGCAAGATAATAAAGATTATGTAAATAAAACGTAGGGGCTGTTGTAAGTAAAGAAGCAATAAAGTAAATATAGCGAGTGTGGAAAAGTGGTGGTAGGAGTTGCGAAATTGTCCCTAAGCAATTGACTACTTTACTAGACCGATAGCAAGCATTATGTGGGAGAGGCCACTGCTAGCATGTCATCCCTGACTTGGAATTCTATGCACTTATGATTGGAACTATTAGCAAGCATCCACAACTACTAATGTTCATTAAGGTGAAACCCAACCATAGCATTAAGATATATTGGTCCCCCTTCAATCTTGTATGCATCAGTTTCTATGCTAGGTTGAAGCTTCTGTCACTCTTGCCCTCCAATACATAGTCCTATCAACATACAACTAACCCTATGGTGTGATCCACACGCACGCTCATATGATGGGCACCAAAGGACAGCAACATAACCACAAGCAAATTAAATCAATCATAGCAATTCATCAACCACCGATAGGACAACGAAAATCTACTCAGACATCATAGGATGACAACACATCATTGGATAATAATAATATGAAGCATAAAGCACCATGTTCAAGTAGAGGGTACATCGGGTTGCGGGAGAGAGGACCGCTGTAGATAGAGGGGGAAAGGTGATGGAGATGTTGGTGAAGATGGCGTAGGTGTTGGAGTAGATCGCGGTGATGATCATGATGGCCACGGCAGCGTTCTGGTGCTACCAGAAGAGAAGGGGAGAGGGGGCCCCTTCCTCTTCTTCTTCCTTGACCTCCTCCCTAGATGGGAGAAGGGTTTCCCCTCTGGTCCTTGGCCTCCATGGCATGGGAGGGGCGATAGCCCCTCCGAGATTGGATCTGTCTCTCTGTCTCTCTCTGTTTCTGCGTTCTCTGCTGTTGCCCTTTCACCGTTTTGTATATATATGGAGATCTGTAACTCCGATTGGACCGAAACCTTCACCGTGATTTTTTACCAAAAATTAGCTTTCTTGCGGCCGAAGAAGGGCATCAACCGCCTTAAGGGTGGACCACGAGGGTCAGGGGCGCGCCCAGGGGGATGGACGCGCCCCCCTACCTCGTGCCCACCCCGGACACCGTTTTGCGTTGATCTTTCTCCCAGATTTTCCAAATATTCCAAAAATAAGCTCCGTCCGTTTTTATCCCATTTGGATTCTGTTTGATATGGATATTCTGTGAAACATAAAACATGCAACAAACAGGAACTGGCACTGGGCACTGGATCAATATGTTAGTCCCAAAAAATAATATAAAAAGTTGCCAAAAGTATATGAAAGTTGTAGAATATTGGCATGGAACAATCAAAAATTATAGATACGACGGAGACGTATCATGGGTCTAAGCCTCTGACAGCAGGACCTACATGTGCAAGACCAAATTGTAAGAAACCTAAATATTAGAATGATTCCCGCAACTGCACAATAATGTGCTATTAGCCAAAGGACCCTGCTTGAACAAACCTCGATGGTTAACCGCAGTGTCTCCCATTGGTTCCCTGCAACACACATAAGGAAGATCTTGATCAGGTTAGCTGAGAGTTGCCATACTATTAGTAGAATATGTATTGAGTATAGCCAAATTCGATTGGTGTCACATGCATAACAATACAAAATTGTACCCACAACAAATGAAAATCAAATTGCAGAACTGAACCAAACAGTTAAACGGACAGCAGACCAAATGAACCAAAATAGTTAACTGAGCATGACATTGCAGAATAGAAACATGTACTAGAAGATAAGAAAGTTAACAAAACAAAGAATGCTTGAGAACAGTACTACGAAATGTAGCAATTGTTGGACCAAAGTGTTAACTAAACATTACAATTTAGAGGACCAAACTGTTAACTGAACTTCAGATTGCATATTAACATTACAATGGACAAATCACTAGAAGGCTGTAACGCCCATGATGCGGCTATATCTCCCACGTGTCGAAGCACGACTTAGAGGCATAACCGCATTGCAAGCAATGTCGCAAGAGGGGTAATCTTTACACGTCCCATGTACTAAATAAGAAAAGAGGTACATAGTTGGCTTACAATCGCCACGTCACACAATAGCATAAATATATCATTACAATCATCCAGATACAATCAAGGTCCGACTACGGAACCAAAATAAAGACAACCCCAAATGCATAATGTCCCCGATCGCCCCAACTGGGCTCCACTACTGATCGTCTAGAAAGGAAACATAGTATCGTCCTGAGTCCTCATCGAACTCCCACTTGAGCTTAGTCGTATCTCCTGGAGCGACATCATCGGTCCCTGCATCTGGTTTTGGAAGTAATCTGTGAGTCATGGGGACTCAGCAATCTCACACCCTCGCGATCAAGACTATTTAAGATTATAGGTAGGGTAAAAGGTATGAGGTGGAGCTGCAGCAAGCACTAGCATATATGGTGGCTAACATACGCAAATGAGAGCGAGAAGAGAAAGGCAAAGCACGGTCGAGAATCTATGATCAAGAAGTGATCCTAGAACAACCTACGTTCAAGCATAACACGAGACCGTGTTCTCTTCCCGGACTCCGCCGAAAAGAGACCATCACGGCCACACACTCCGTTGATTCATTTTAATTAAGTTAAGTTTCAGGTTTTCTACAACCAGACATTAACAAATTCCCATCTGCTCATAACCGCGGGCACGGCTTTCAAAAGTTCAAAACCCTGCAGGGGTGTCCCAACTTAGCCCATCACAAGCTCTCACGGTCAACGAAGGATATTCCTTCTCCCAAGACAACCCGATCAGACTCGAAATCCCGGTTACAAGACATCTCGACAATGGTAAAACTAAACCAGCAAAGCCGCCCGAATGTGCCGACAAATCCTGATAGGAGCTGCACATATCTCGTTCTCAGGGCACATCGGATGAGCCAGACGTCAGGTTGGCATAGACCCTGGTTGCCCAGGGGGCGCCGGACATCGCTCAGATTGGACCAACACTTAGAGAAGCACTGGCCTGGGGGGGATTAAAATAAAGATGACCCTTGAGTCCGCAAAACCGAAGGGTAAAAGGCTAGGTGGAAAATGGTAAAACCAAGGTTGGGCCTTGCTGGAGGAGTTTTATTCAAGGCGAACTGTCAAGGGGTTCCCATTATAACCCAACCGTGTAAGGAACGCAAAATCAAGGAACATAACACCGGTATGACGGAAACTAGGGCGGCAAGAGTGGAACGAAACACCAGGCATAAGGCCGAGCCTTCCACCCTTTACCAGGTATATAGATGCATTAAGGTAAACAAGATATAATAATGATATCCCAACAATAAACATGTCCCAACAAGGAACAAACTCCAATCTTCACCTGCAACTAGCAACGCTATAAGAGGGGCTGAGCAAAGCGGTAACATAGCCAAACAACGGTTTGCTAGGACAAGGTGGGTTAAAGGTTTGACATGGCAATATGGGAGGCAGGGGAAAGCAAGTGGTAGGTATCGTAGCATAGGCATAGCAATAGAGCGAGCAACTAGCAAGCAAAGATATAAGTGATTTTGAGGGTATGGTCATCTTGCCAGCAAAGTTCTCCGAGTTGACGTAAGCTTGATCCTCGTAAGCGTACTCAATGGGTTCCTCGATCACGTACTCATCTCCCATCTCTACCCAAAGAAAGAACACAAGCAAAGGGAGACACAATCAACCAAGGTGCAATGCGCAAACAACATGATGCAAAACATGGCATGATATGCGGAATGTGATATGCAATGCATATGCATGTTTCAGAAAGGAAAGACTGAACCTGGCCTCAACTTGGAAAACCAAGAGTGCCACTGGAAAGATGAGTTGATTTCGGTCAAAATCGGTATAAATATCACCGGAATCGGATGCACGGTTTGCAAATGGCAAGCAAAACAATAATGGCACAAGGCTGTGATTAACAACACGAGGCCATCTAGATGCATCAAGAACAACAAGCTACTGCACTCTAACATAACAACAAAGCACATGGCAGTGATCCACTCAAGATGCTTGACAAAAGATGAACACTGATCTACGGCTAATTCACACAATAGCAGGTTCAAACAAGCATGGCAAAAGTGCAAAAGATAACAGGTACACGGACTTAGTGAAAATAACAACATGGCAGGATTTAACATCAGGAAGCAATGTTTAGAGCAAGATAACAACATGCTACAGGAACATATCATGGAAAAGCAAGGCATGGCATGAAACTACACAAAGCATATAACAAAAGTCCCTTAATGACCATAAGCCAAAAGGGATCAAAAAATACAATGGCAACCATGTGAACATAGCAAGTTTCGTTAATAGATTCAGACAGTAGAAAATTAGAACATGGCAAAACAGATTTAAATAGGCATGTTTGCGAGCTCGATGCACTCACCACAAAGCATTGCATGACATACTAAGCATACACCCAGCAAGTAGACATGATAAATAAGCTAACCATGGCAAGAACACTCTCATAGCATGCATGGATAAACTATAACAACATCGGCAAAATTGCTTAACATGTAAACAATCTGCCAGGAACATTTTATAGCAAAAGTAGAGCAAGATTGAGTCATGCTAGGGTGCTCCATAATTGCAAACAAAGACATGGATGGATAGAGCATAACAATATCTCAAAATCACCCTTACTGAATATGCTCAAAAGAGGCATGGATCCCTCTGTAGCAACATGAATACATGGCATAAAAATATTATCAGGGAAAAGACTTAGAAGATTTCTAAGTCCCTGAAGTCAGCAACATCACGAGAGCTACTTTGCATGCTTGTGCTAGTCACCACAAAGATCACAAAATTACATGGCATACACCCCTGTAAAGATGGCATGGCAAATTTCAAAACACATGTAGGGCTCAAGTTCATAGTAGGCACACATTAAACATGGCAAAAATGACAAATGTCCAAACTCTGATAAGAATCTGAAACTAACATTACATAGCACTCTTGAAACAGCATATAGGGCATCAAGATGAACTCAAATGGACATGGTGCAATGGATTGAAATGAAGTACACGACGAGGCGAACAATTTGATATGCTACACGCCCAAAACGGAGCCACGGATGCAAAGTTATGACATGATGAAGTATGCTAAAAAATTACTGGGACTTAGGAAAAAACGAGGTCAACCTCTCTCAGATCTAGGGTTCTTCGCGGGTGCGCGAACCGAGGGAACTCCGACGAGGTGGTGGCTGCTCCGACGAGGGGAAGGCGAGGGGGAGGCCGGAGAAGGGCGGATCCGGCCCTTCCCCGTCCGGATCCGGCGGCGGGCGGCAGCTCCAGCCACCTC
>NC_041382.1:604490796-604500322 GCF_002162155.2 Triticum dicoccoides | reverse complement strand
GCCGGCGCGGCGATGTGGGCGCGCGGGCGGCGGGCGGACCGGACACGTCCGACCGGCGATTTTTGTCCGGCGGCACGAGAAGATGGAGAGGTTAGGGTTTCATCCGTGATTTTCGGGGGAGATGCCTTTTTATAGGTAGAGGGAGCTACGAGGCTCCAAATTGAGCACGGTTTTCGGCCACGCGATCATGATCGAACGACCGAGACGATGGAGGGGGTTTTGGTGGGTTTTGGGCCACTTGGAGGGGTGTTGGGCTGCAACACACACGAGTATCAAACGAAGTCCAAATGGCATGAAACTTGACAGACGGTCTACCGGTAGTAAACCAAGGCCGCTTGGCAAGTCTCGGTCCAATCCGAGAACGTTTAACACCCGCACACGAAAAGAGGCAAAAGGAGACACCAGAGGACATAGGAGCGCCGGAATGCAAAACGGACAACGGGGAAAATGCTCGGATGCATGAGAGGAACACGTATGAAAATGCGATGCACATGATGAGATGATATGAGATGCATGACAAAGACAAAAGCAACACGAAGACAAAAGCCCGACAATGAGGAAATATCATAACTTAGTGCCGAAAATGGCAAGAGTTGGAATACAAATATGGCAGGTTACATATGGGGCGTTACAACACTCCACCACTACGAAAAGATCTCGTCCCGAGATCTAGGACTGGAAAAACTCCGGGTATTCAGAACGGAGGTGGTCCTCGCGTTCCCAGGTGGCTTCACGGTCGGAATGATGTGACCACTTCACTTTCAGGAATTTGATAAACTTGTTGCGAGTCTTATGCTTAGTTTCTTCAAGAATAGCAACGGGATGCTCATGATAAGACATGTCTTCTTGGAGATCAATCTCTTCAAAGTTGATGGTGCGGTTAGGAGTCTTGAAACACTTGCGGAGTTGAGACACGTGAAACACGTCGTGCGCGTTTGCAAAGTTGGATGGAAGCTCAAGTTGATAGGCGAGATCGCCTCTTTTGCCAATGATCTTGAAAGGACCCACGTATCTAGGGGCAAGCTTTCCTTTGATACCGAAGCGACGAGTACCTTTCATTGGAGAGATGCGGAGGTAGACATGGTCTCCGATCTCGAAAGCCAAGTCACCATGCTTGCTATTATAGTAAATCTTCTGGCGCGATTGCGTGGCTTTGAGATTTTCACGAATGACTTTGCACATTTCTTCAGCCTCTGTGATCAAGTCATTGCCAAGAAATTGGCGTTCACCAGTCTCTGACCAATTAAGAGGAGTACGACACTTTCTGCCATAGAGAATATCGAATGGGGCCTTGCCCGAACTCGCTTGGAAGCTGTTATTGTAGGAGAACTCGGCATATGGAAGACGATCTTCCCACTTCATACCGAAAGAAATGACACATGCCCTGAGCATATCTTCAAGAATTTGATTGACTCGCTCGACTTGGCCACTAGTTTGAGGATGAACAGTGTGCTGAAGAGAATGTTGGTGCCCATGGCCTTCTGAAAAGAATCCCAGAACTTAGAAGTGAAAATGCTTCCACGATCTGAAGATATCAACTACGGAATGCCGTGCAGAGAGACAATCCTGGAGGTATATAGCTCTGCCAACTGAGCTGCTGTGATAGATTCTTTGACAGGAAGAAAATGAGCCACTTTAGTGAGCTTGTCGATGACAACAAAGATAGCATCATTGCCACACTTGGACTTTGGAAATCCAGTCACGAAGTCCATCTCAATATGATCAAACTTCCTTTCTGGAATGGCAAGAGGTTGGAGGAGACCAGCTGGTCGTTGGTGTTCTGCTTTCACTCTTCTGCAGACATCACATTCATTCACGAACTAAGCAATCTCGCACTTCATTTGAGTCCACCAATACGACTGCTTGAGGTCATGGTACATCTTTGTACTTCCAGGGTGAATAGAGAGGAGTGAATTGTGAGCTTCGTTCATAATGACTTTATGAAGGTCACCGTTAGGAACAACAATGCGATCCTCAAAGAATAGAGTGTCCTTGTCATCAAGGCGATAGCACTTGTGCTTGCGTTGACTCTTGGCAATCCCAATCTTCACCTTCTTCACCATAGCATCAAGAAGTTGAGCCCCGCGAATCTGATCTTCCAAAGTAGGAGAGACTTGGAGGTTGGCAAGGAATCCTTGAGGAACAACTTGGAGATTGAGTTTGCGGAAAGCTTCACAAAGCTCTGGTTGGTAGGGCTTGATAATCAAACTGTTGCAGTAAGCCTTCCTGCTCAATGCGTCAGCAATTACATTGGCCTTTCCTGGAGTATATTCAATATTCGGATTATACTCTTGAATCATTTCGACCCAACGAGTCTTCCTGAGGTTGAGGTTTGGCTGAGTGAAGATGTACTTGAGGCTCTTATGATCAGTGAAGATGTCCACTTTCCTTCCCAACCAAGGTTGTCAGAATCGCGATTTTGAATCGGATCGGAGCTCTGATGGTAGAATCGTAAATCGTAGAATCTTCACTACCAGGATCATAGAAACGTAGATTTTATGAACTAAAATCGTAGAATCAGATGGGTAAGTTTGGATCATAAAGTCATAGAATCGTATAACAGAATCGCGATTTTAACATCCCAACAAGAGATGTCTCCATGTTAAAAGAGCATGGACAACTGCCGCCAACTCGAGGTCATGAGTGGGTAGTTATTTTCGTTGGGCTTCAACTGGCGAGAGGTATAGGCCACAACTTTCTTCTCTTGCATCAACACTGCACCGAGACCTTGAAGGGAAGCATCACAGAAAACTTCAAATGGTTTGGATTCATCAGGAGGAGTCAGAACTGGAGCTGCGACAAACTTCTCTTTGAGGGTGTTGAAAGCGATGTCACATTAAGGCGACCATACATACTTCACATGCTTCTGGAGGAGGTTGGAAAGAGGCTTCGCGATCTTTGAGAAGTTCTCAATGAACCTTCGACAATAGCTTGCGAGCCCAAGGAAGCTACGGAGTTGCTTCACATTCTGAGGTGGTTCCCAATTCACAATTGCAGACACCTTCTCAGGATTAACAGCTATGCCCTTGGCGGAGATGATATGCCCAAGGTAGAGAACCTCATCGAGCCAAAACTCGCACTTTGAGAACTTCGCATAGAACTGATGTTCTTTGAGTTTATCCAACACCAATCTCAAGTGCTTGGCATGATCATCCTTGTTCTTGAAATAGACCAAAATGTCATCGAGATAGACCAAGACGAAGTCATTTGTGTAGGGGTTGAAGATGAAGTTCATCACGTGGGAGAATGTTGGAGGGGCGTTGACAAGGCCGAAAGACATGACAGTGTATTCATATGAACCATAGCTTGTTCTGAATGTTGTTTTGGGGATATCTTCTTCACGAATGCGAATCTGATGATAGCCCATACGGAGGTCAAGCTTGGAGAATACTTGAGCACCTTTGAGTTGTTCACAAATCTCATTGATGTTGGGAAGTGGGTACTTGTTCTTTATGGTCTTCTTGTTCAATGGACGGTAGTCGACACAAAGTCGGTCCATTCCATCCTTCTTCTTGACGAAAAGAACTCCACAACCCCATGGAGAAGAACTTGGTCGGATGAGACCCATACGCTCTTGAATATCGAGTTGTTTCTTCAGCTCCTTCAACTCTTCAGGTCCAAGCTTCTAAGGACATTTGCAAACAGGTTCCGTGCCAGGCTCAAGATCGATGACGAATTCAACTAGCCGGTGAGGAGGCATTCCTGGAAGCTCTTTTGGAAAGACGTCTTGATATCCACAAACGACTGGAATCTGAGATATGGCATCCAACTCGCACTTCTCATTGAGAGAAAACAGTCATATGGTATCATCACGAGCGGCAAATACGATTACATCCTCAGACGAATGTGTCAATTGAATCTGCCTGGAAGCATAATCAAGCTGAGCCTTGTGCTTAGAAAGCCAGTCCATGTCGAGAATTAGATCAATATCCGAGTTACCAAGGACCATTGGAGAGGACAAAAACTTATAGTCGCCCAACGTGATAGTAACATCCGGGACCATAGAGCTTGTGTTCACGAATTTACCCGGAGAAACAACTGATAACTGTCTAGGTAAATCTTGGAAAGACAACTCATGCTTAGATGCAAATGGTCTTGAAATAAAACAATGCGATGCACCAGTATCAAAAAGGACTTTTGCAGGAATATCGTTAACAGAAAGGTTACCCATGATAACTTCTGACGAGTCCTCTGCCTGAGCTGCATTCATCAAGTTGACCTTGGCATGCTTGGGATTATGCTTGACCACTGCGGTGCTAGCAGATCTCATAGGAGGAGGAGAAGGGAGACGCCTCTGGTTGAAGCATTTGTTTGCATAGTGACCCTTCTGCTGACACTTGTTGCACGTGACCTCTGAAAGCAGACGGTGATATGGAGCACTTGATCTTGGAGCATGAGACAAAGTCTTGTTCTGAAAGCCTGGGTTGGGTGGGTGGGAAGATCCATTGACACCTTTGCTCTTCTGCTGGTAAGGCTGATGGAACGGAGGAGGAGGAAACCAATACTTTTGCTGCTTAGTTACCACTTGAGTTGAAGAAGAAGAAGGAGTTGCATCCCTGACTCGTTTCTTGGAAGCATCGCACTTGAGTTGAGCAGTCTCTTGCTTCAGTGCCATGTTGTAGAACTCATCTTACTTCTTTAGCTCAAAAAGCACAAGAGCTAGTTGGAGATCTTCTCTGAGGCCACCTCTGAACTGATAAATCATGCTCTTCTCGTCAGGGATGTCTTGCTTAGCGAAACGAGCGAGCTTCTGGAACATGATGTTATACTGGTAAACAGACAAGCTGCCTTGCTTCAGATTGCGGAACTCCTCACGCTTGATCTCAACAACACTCTGAGGAATGTGGTGAGCTTTGAAGTCTTGGCGGAATTCATCCCAGGTAATCACACGACCTCCTCTGGAATCTTTGTATTGCTGATACCACTCTTCAGCTTGGTCTTTGAGTTGGAACGAGGCAAACTTGACAAAGTCCTCAGGCCTGACGTTGCTGCACTCGAAATGCTTGCAGATATCCACGAGCCAATCATCAGTGTCTGTTGCCTCGACACAGTTACTGAAGGTCTTTGGCTGGTTTGCGAGGAACTGGTTGAGTGTAGCAAACTGATTCTGATTGTTGCCATGGCCTTGATTTCCTTGGTTGCGCTCTTGCAAGAGTTGCATAAGCATCTGCGTGTTGGCGTTGGTAGCGGCCATCACAGCTTGCCATGCCTCCAGAGGTGGAGGTGGTGGCGGCAGTGGCTCCGGATTCTGACGCGTTGGAGGAGCCATCCTGAAGAGGGTGACATCCATTAGCATCTTGACATACATATATTCAAGCCGAATCAAATGGATCGAAATTGCAACATATAGTCTTAACATTCGAACAAGAATGAACGAATGCATTCCAAATTAAATGGTCACACTTCCATAAATTGACAAGCCACTTAGATAGAGGTAGATGAATAAAACAACAAGGTACGGACAAGAACAAATACTTGGTCAGGATTACCCAATCACAAACCAAATATCTGCGGAAGAAATACTAGAGCTACAAGAATTCCCACCTATGAAACTCCCGAAATTTTCCCACTTATGCAATCAGGTGTTGGGGATACAGGGGAAGCATAATATCTCAGCCAAACCTAGCAAATCCTATATCCAGCTGTATCCATCCTTCAACACATAACCAAGAAACCTTCGGAAATCATTTACCTCAACCTTCGAAAAGCATCCGTTATATGAGTTATGGCAATACTCCCGAACTCCCGCCCCAGTACTGGGTGGCGTCGAGGTTATCTCACCAATAACTGCATAAGAGAGATTTTAGATGTCGGTGAAACTCAGGTATTCCAGAACTACAACGATAAAATTGTGACGACAACACCTCGGAGCTCAACTCCCCGGGACACTGCCACAACCCCTAAATGTCAGAAGGCACCAAGAACAATGTTCTCGTCACAAAAAAATCGGAACGATTCCAAGATACCCGCGTGATCCTAAATTTTTTAGTGAAATTTGAGAAGAGAAGAGTCAAAACTCGACGTCAGGATGCCTCACCAGAGCGACGAAGGGACTGAGGAGTAAAAAGAATCCTACTCTCCGATATATATAATCCTAAAAGACTCAAAACATTTTTTCTAGACTCAACAACGCCAACAATTCGATCAAGCAGGGGGCTCCTAAGTCGGGGAAGGCTCTGACTACAACCTTGTAACACCCACGATGCGGCTATATCTCCCACGTGTCGAAGCACGACTTAGAGGCATAACCGCATTTTAAGCAATGTCGCAAGAGGGGTAATCTTTACACATCCCATGTACTAAATAAGAAAAGAGGTACATAGTTGGCTTACAATCGCCACATCACACAATTGCATAAATATATCATTACAATCATCCAGATACAATCAAGGTCTGACTATGGAACCAAAATGAAGACAACCCCAAATGCATAATGTCCCCGATCGCCCCAACTGGGCTCCACTACTGATCGTCTAGAAAGGAAACGTAGTATCATCCTGAGTCCTCATCGAACTCCCACTTGAGCTCAGTCGTATCTCCTGGAATGGCATCATCGGTCCCTGCATCTGGTTTTGGAAGTAATCTATGAGTCACGGGGACTCAGCAATCTCACACCCTCGCGATCAAGACTATTTAAGCTTATAGGTAGGGTAAAAGGTATGAGGTGGAGCTGCAGCAAGCACTAGCATATATGGTGGCTAACATACGCAAATGAGAGCGAGAAGAGAAAGGCAAAGCACGGTCGAGAATCTATGATCAAGAAGTGATCCTAGAACAACCTACGTTCAAGCATAACACGAGGCCGTGTTCTCTTCCCGGACTCCGCCGAAAAGAGACCATCACGGCCACACACTCCGTTGATTCATTTTAATTAAGTTAAGTTTCAGGTTTTCTACAACCGGACATTAACAAATTCTCATCTGCCCATAACCATGGGCACGGCTTTCGAAAGTTCAAAACCCTGCAGGGGTGTCCCAACTTAGCCCATCACAAGCTCTCACGGTCAATGAAGGATATTCCTTCTCCCAAGACAACCCGATCAGACTCGAAATCCCGGTTACAAGACATCTCGACAATGGTAAAACTAAACCAGCAAAGCCGCCCGAATGTGCCGACAAATCCTGATAGGAGCTGCACATATCTCGTTCTCAGGGCACATCGGATGAGCCAGACGTCAGGTTGGCATAGACCCTGGTTGCCCAGGGGGCGCCGGACATCGCTCAGATTGGACCAACACTTAGAGAAGCACTGGCCTGGGGGGGATTAAAATAAAGATGACCCTTGAGTCCGCAAAACCCAAGGGTAAAAGGCTAGGTGGAAAATGGTAAAACCAAGGTTGGGCCTTGCTGGAGGAGTTTTATTCAAGGCGAACTGTCAAGGGGTTCCCATTATAACCCAACCGTGTAAGGAACGCAAAATCAAGGAACATAACACCGGTATGACGGAAACTAGGGCGGCAAGAGTGGAACGAAACACCAAGCATAAGGCCGAGACTTCCACCCTTTACCAGGTATATAGATGCATTAAGGTAAACAAGATATAATAATGATATCCCAACAATAAACATGTCCCAACAAGGAACAAACTCCAATCTTCACCTGCAACTAGCAACGCTATAAGAGGGGCTGAGCAAAGCGGTAACATAGCCAAACAACGGTTTGCTAGGACAAGGTGGGTTAAAGGTTTGACATGGCAATATGGGAGGCAGGGGAAAGCAAGTGGTAGGTATCGTAGCATAGGCATAGCAATAGAGCGAGCAACTAGCAAGCAAAGATATAAGTGATTTCGAGGGTATGGTCATCTTGCCAGCAAAGTTCTCCGAGTTGACGTAAGCTTGATCCTCGTAAGCGTACTCAACTGGTTCCTCGATCACGTACTCGTCTCCCATCTCTACCCAAATCAAGAACACAAGCAAAGGGAGACACAATCAACCAAGGTGCAATGGGCAAACAACATGATGCAAAACATGGCATGATATGCGGGATGTGATATGCAATGCATATGCATGTTTCAGAAAGGAAAGACTGAACCTGGCCTCAACTTGGAAAACCAAGAGTGCCGCTGGAAAGATGAGTTGATTTCGGTCGAAATCGATATAAATATCACCGGAATCGGATGCACGGTTTGCAAATGGCAAGCAAAACAATAATGGCACAAGGCTGCGATTAACAGCACGAGGCCATCTAGATGCATCAAGAACAACAAGCTACTGCACTCTAACATAACAACAAAGCACATGGCAGTGATCCACTCAAGATGCTTGACAAAAGATGAACACTGATCTACGACTAATTCACACAATAGCAGGTTCAAACAAGCATGGCAAAAGTGCAAAAGATAACAGGTACACAGACTTAGTGAAAATAACAACATGGCAGGATTTAACATCAGGAAGCAATGTTTAGAGCAAGATAACAACATGCTACAGGAACATATCATGGAAAAGCAAGGCATGGCATGAAACTACACAAAGCATATAACAAAAGTCCCTTAATGACCATAAGCCAAAAGGGATAAAAAATACAATGGCAACCATGTGAACATAGCAAGTTTCGTTAACAGATTCAGACAGTAGAAAATTAGAACATGGCAAAACAGATTTAAATAGGCATGTTTGCGAGCTCGATGCACTCACCACAAAGCATTGCATGACAAACTAAGCATACACCCAGCAAGTAGACATGATAAATAAGCTAACCATGGCAAGAACACTCTCATAGCATGCATGGATAAACTATAACAACATCGGCAAAATTGCTTAACATGTAAACAATCTACCAGGAACATTTTATAGCAAAAGTAGAGCAAGATTGAGTCATGCTAGGGTGCTCCATAATTACAAACAAAGACATGGATGGATAGAGCATAACAATATCTCAAAATCACCCTTACTGAATATGCTCAAAAGAGGCATGGATCCCTCTGTAGCAACATGAATACATGGCATAAAAATATTATCAGGGAAAAGACTTAGAAGATTTCGAAGTCCCTGAAGTCAGCAACATCACGAGAGCTACTTTGCATGCTTGTGCTAGTCACCACAAAGATCACAAAATTACATGGCATACACCCCTGTAAAGATGGCATGGCAAACTTCAAAACACATGTAGGGCTCAAGTTCATAGTAGGCACACATTAAACATGGCAAAAATGACAAATGTCCAAACTCTGATAAGAATCTGAAACTAACATTACATAGCACTCTTGAAACAGCATATAGGGCATCAAGATGAACTCAAATGGACATGGTGCAATGGAATGAAATGAAGTACACGACGAGGCGAACAATTTGATATGCTACACGCCCAAAACGGAGCCACGGATGCAAAGTTATGACATGATGAAGTATGCTAAAAATACTGGGACTTAGGAAAAAACGAGGTCAACCTCTCTCAGATCTAGGGTTCTTCGCAGGTGCACGAACCGAGGGAACTCCGGTGAGGTGGTGGCTGCTCCGACGAGGGGAAGGCGAGGGGGAGGCCGGAGAAGGGCGGATCCGGCCCTTCCTCGTCCGAATCCGGCGGCG